>NC_064924.1:23634364-23940526 GCF_023897955.1 Schistocerca gregaria | reverse complement strand
CAGTAGTAGTTTACGGTGCACATCTGGATGCATTCTGTAATCTGTGGACCTTCACAGTTTTGATGAAACACTAAAATTGCATCGGGATTAAATATAACAGTCACCAGGCGCACTTTCCTCCATGGGAGTAATGTCTCAAACAGTCTACGCTTTGATCGATTCCTGTAGGACCAGTAGTAGTTTCCGATGCACATCTGGATGCATTCTGTAATCTGTGGACCTTCAAAGTTTTGATGAAACACAGAAATTGCATCGGGATTAAATATAACAGTCACCAGGCGCACTTTCCTCCATGGGAGTAATGTCTCAAACAGTCAACCCTTTGACCGTTCCCTGCAAGACCAGTAGTAGTTTCCTATGCACATCTGGAGGCATTCTAAAATCTGTGGACCTTCAAAGTGTTGATGAAACACGGTAATTGGCTCGGGAGTGAATACAACAGTCACCATGCGCACTGTCCTCCATCTGAGTAATGTCTCAAACAGTCTACGCTTTGATCGTTTCCTGGAAGACCAGTAGTGGTTTCCGATGCACATCTTTAGGCATTCTGTAATCTGTGGACTATCAGAGTGTTGATGAAACACAGAAATTGCATCGGGATTGAATACAATAGTCACCATGCGCACTTTCCTCCATGGGAGTAATTTCTCTAACAGTCTACGCTTTGATCGTTCCCTGCAAGACCAGTAGTAGTTTCCGATGCACATCTGGAGGCATTCTGTAATCTGTGTACCTTCAAAGTGTTGATGAAACACAGAATTTGACGCGGGATTAAATACAACAGTCACCATGTACACTTTCCTCCATGGGACTAATGTCTTAAACAGTCTACGCTTTGATCGTTTCCTGGAGAACCAGTAGTAGTTTCCGATGCACATCTGGATGCATTCTGTAATCTGTGGACCTTCAAAGTGTTTATGGAACACAGAAATTGCATCGGGATTGAATACAACAGTCAACATGCGCACTTTCCTCCATGGGTGTAATGATTCAAACAGTCTACGTTTTGACCGTTCCCTGCAAGACCAGTAGTAGTTTCCGATGCTCTTCTGGAGGCATTCTGTAATCTGTGGACCTTCAAAGTGTGGATGAAACACAGAAATTCCATCGGGATTGAATACAACAGTCACCATGCGCACTTTCCTCCATGGGAGTAATGTCTCAAACATTCTACGCTTTGATCGTTCCCTGGAAGACCAGTAGTAGTTTCCGATGCACATCTGGGGGCATTCTGTAATGTGTGGACTATCGGAGTGTTGATGAAACACAGGAATTGCATCGGGATTGAATACAACAGTCACCATGCGCACTTTCCTTCATGGGAGTAATGTCTCAAACAGTCTACGCTAGGATCGTTACCTGGAAGACCAGTAGTAGTTTCCGATGCACATCTGGTGTCATTCTGTAATCTGTGGACAATCAGAGTGTTGTTGAAACACAGAAATGGCATATGGATTGAATAGAACAGTCACCATGCGCACTTTCCTCCATGGGAGTAATGTCTCAAACAGACTACGCTTTGATCCTTTCCTGGAAGACCAGTAGTAGTTTCCGATGCACATCTGGAGGCTTCCTGTAGTCTATGGACCTTCAAAGTGTTGATGAAACACAGTAATTGCATCGGGATTGAATACAACAGTCACCATGCGCACTTTCCTCCATGGGAGAAATGTCTCAAACAGTTTACGCTTTGATCGTTCCCTGGAAGACCAGTAGTAGTTTCCGAAGCACATGTGGGGGCATTCTGTAATCTGTGGACTATCAGAGTGTTGATGAAACACAGAAAATGCATCGGGATTGAATACAACAGTCAACATGCGCAATTATACTCCATGGGTGTAATGGTTCGAACAGTCTACATTTTGAATGTTCCCTCGAAGACCAGTAGTAGCTTCCGATGCACATCTGGAGGCATTCTGTAATGTGTGGACCTTTAAAGTGTTGATGAAACACAGAAATTGCATCGGGATTGAATACAACAGTCACCATGGGCACTGTCCTCCGTGGGAGTAATGTCTCAAACAATCTACGCTTTGATCGTTCCCTGGAAGTCCAGTAGTGGTTTCCGATGCACATCTTTAGGCATTCTGTATTCTGTGGACTATCAGAGTGTTGATGAAACACAGAAATTGCATCGGGATTGAATACAACAGTCACCATGCGCACTCTCCTACATGGGAGTAATGTCTCAAACAGTCTACGCTTTGATCGTTCCCTGCAAGACCAGTAGTAGTTTAAGATGCACATCTGGAGGCTTTCTGTAATCTGTGGACCTTCAAAGTGTTGATGAAACACAGAAATTGCATCGGGATTGAATACAACTGTCACCATGCGCACTGTCCTCCATGGGAGTAATGTCTCAAACAATCTACGCTTTGATCGTTCCCTGGAAGTCCAGTAGTGGTTTCCGATGCACATATTTAGGCATTCTGTAATCTGTGAACTATCAGAGTGTTAATGAAACACAGAAATTGCATCGGGATTGAATACAACAGTCACCATGCGCACTCTCCTCCATGGGAATAATGTCTCAAACAGTCTACGCTTTGATCGTTCCCTGCAAGACCAGAAGTAGTTTCCGATGCACATCTCGAGACATTCTGTAATCTGTGGACCTTCAAAGTGTTGATGAAATACAGAAATTCCATCGGGATTGAATACAACAGTCACCATGCGCACTTTCCTCCATGGGAGTAATGTCTCAAACATTCTACGCTTTGATCGTTCCCTGGAAGACCAGTAGTAGTTTCCGATGCACATCTGTGGGCATTCTGTAATGTGTGGAGTATCAGAGTGTTGATGAAACACAGAAGTTGCATCGGGATTGAATACAACAGTCACCATGCGCACTTTCCTCCATGGGAGTAATGTCTCAAACAGTCTACGCTAGGATCGTTCCCTGGAAGACCAGTAGTAGTTTCCGATGCACATCTGGGGGCATTCTGTAATGTGTGGACTATCAGAGTGTTGATGAACACAGAAATTGCATCCGGATTGAATACAACAGTCACCATGCGCACTTTCCTCCATGGGAGAAATCTCTCAAACAGTTTACGCTTTGATCGTTCCCTGGAAGACCAGTAGTAGTTTCCGATGCACATCTGGGGGCATTCTGTAGTCTGTGGACTATCAGAGTGTTGATGAAACACAGAAAATGCATCGGGATTGAATACAACAGTCAACATGCACACTTTCCTCCATGGGTGTAATGGTTCAAACATTCTACGTTTTGAATGTTCCCTGCAAGGACAGTAGTAGTTTCCGATGCACATCTGGGGCCATTCTGTAACGTGTGGACTGTCAGAGTGTTGATGAAACAAAGATATTGCATCGGGATTGACTACAACTGTCAACATGCGCACTTTCCTCCATGGGTGTAATGGTTCAAACAGTCTACGTTTTGGCCGTTCCCTGCAAGGACAGTAGTAGTTTCCGATGCACATCTGGAGGCATTCTAAAATCTGTGGACCTTCAAAGTATTGATGAAACACGGAAATTGCCTCGGGAGTGAATACAACAGTCACCATGCGCACTTTCCTCCATGGGAGTAATGTCTCAAACAGTCTACGCTTTGATCCATCCCTGGAAGACAAGTAGTAGTTTCCGATGCACATCTGGTGTCATTCTGTAATCTGTGGACTATCAGAGTGTTGATAGAACACAGAAATTGCATAGAGATTGAATACAACAATCACCATGCGCACTTTCCTCCATGGGAGTAATGTCTCAAATAGACTACGCTTTGATCGTTCCCTGCAAGACCAGCAGTAGTTTGCGATGCACATCTGGAGGCATTCTGTAATCTGTGGACCTTCAAAGTGTTGATGAAACACAGAAATTGCATCGGGATTGACTACAACAGTCACCATGCGCACTTTGCTCCATGGGAGATATGTCTCAAACATTCTACGATTTCATAGTCCCCTGGAAGACCTGTAGTAGATTCCGATGCACATCTGGAGCCATTCTAAAATCTGTGGACCTTCAAAGTGCTGATGAAACACGGAAATTGCCTCGGGAGTGCAAACAACAGTCACCATGCGCACTGTCCTCCATGGGAGTAATGTCTCAAACAATCTACGCTTTTTTCGTTCCCTGGAAGACCAGTAGCGGTTTCCGATGCACATCTGTAGGCATTCTGTAATCTGTGGACTGTCAGAGTGTTGATGAAACACAGAAATGGCATCGCGATTGAATACAACAGTAACCACGCGCAATTTCCTCCATCTGAGTAATGTCTCTAACAGTCTACGCTTTGATCGCTCCCTGCAAGACCACTAGTAGTTTCCGATGCACATCTGGAGGCATTCTGTAATCTGTGGACCTTCAAGGTGTTGATGAAACACAGAATTTGCATCGGGATTGAATACAACAGTCACCATGCGCACTTTCCTTCATGGGAGTAATGTCTCAAACAGTCTACGCTTTGATCGTTTCCTAGAGGACCAGTAGTAGTTTCCGATGCACATCTGGAGGCATTCTGTAATCTGTGGACCTTCAAAGTGTTGATGATACACAGAAATTGCATCGGGATTGAATACAACAGTCACCATGCGCACTTTACTCAATGGGAGAAATGTCTCAAACAGTCTACGCTTTGATCGTTCCCTGGATGACCAGTAGTAGTTTCCGATGCACATCTAGGGACATTCTGTAATGTGTGGACCATCAGAGTGTTGATGAAAACCAGAAATTGCATCGGGATTAAATACAACAGTCACCATGCGCACTTTCCTAAATGGGAGAAATGTCTCAAACAGTCTACGCTTTGATCGTTTCCTGGAAGACCATTAGCAGTTTCCGTTGCACGTCTGGGGGCATTCTGTAATGTGTGGACTATCAGAGTGTTGATGAAACACAGAAATTGCATCGGGATTGAATACAACAGTCAACATGCGCACTTTCCTCCATGGGTGTAATGCCTGAAACAGTCTACGATTTGATCGTTCCCTGAAAGACCAGTATTAGTTTCCGTTGCACATCTGGAGGCATTCTGTAATCTTTGGACCTTCAAAGTGTTGATGAAACACGGAAATTGCCTCGGGAGTGAATACAACAGTCATCATGCGCACTGTCCTCCATGGGAGTAATGTCTCAAAAAATCTACGCTTTGATCGTTCCCTGGAAGACCAGTAGTGGTTTCCGATGCACATCTTTAGGCATTCTGTAATCTGTGAAACACAGAAATTGCATCGGGATTGAATACAACAGTCACCATGCGCACTTTCCTCCATGGGAGTAATGTCTCAGACAGTCTACGCTTCGATCGTTCCCTGGAAGACCAGTAGTAGTTTCCCATGCACATCTGGGGCCATTCTGTAATGTGTGGACTATCAGAGTGTTGATGAAACACAGAAATTGCATCGGGATTAAATACAACAGTCATCATGAGCACTTTCCTCCATGGGAGTAATGTCTCTAACAGTCTACGCTTTGATCGTTCCTTGCAAGACCAGTAGTAGTTTCCGATGCACATCTCGAGGCATTCTGTAATCTGTGGACCTTCAAAGTGTTGATGAAACACAGAAATTGCATCGGAATTGAATACAACAGTCACCATGCGCACTCTCCTCCATGGGAGTAATGTCTCAAACAGTCTACGCATTGATCGTTCCCTGGAAGACAAGTAGTAGTTTCCGATGCACGTCTGGTGTCATTCCGTAATCTGTGGACTATCAGAGTGTTAATGAAACACAGAAATTGCATCGGGATAGAATAAATCAGTCACCATGCACACTTTCCTCCATCTGAGTAATGTTTCAAACAGTCTACGCTTTGATCGTTTCCTGGAGGACCAGTAGTAGTTTACGATGCACATCTGGAGGCATTCTGTAATCTGTGGACCTTTAAATTGTTGATGAAACATAGAATTTGCCGCGGGATTGAATACTACTGTCACCATGCGCACTTTCTTCCATGGGAGTAATGTCTCAAACAGTCTAGGCTTTTATCGTTTCCTGGAAGACCAGTAGTAGTTCCGATGCACATCTGGAGGCATTCTGTAATCTGTCTACCTTCAAAGTGTTGATGGAACACAGAAATTGCATCGGGATTGAATACAACAGTCAACATGCGCACTTTCCTCCATGGGTGTAATGATTCAAACAGTCTACGTTTTGACCGTTTCCTGCAAGACCAGTAGTAGTTTCCGATGCACATCTGGAGGCATTCTAAAATCTGTGGACCTTCGAAGTGTTGATGAAAAACGGAAATTGCCTCTGGAGTGAATACAACAGTCACCATGCGCACTGTCCTCCATGGTAGTAATGTCTCAAACAATCTACGCTTTGATCGATCAATGGAAGACCAGTAGTGTTTTCCGAGGCACATCTTTAGGCATTCTGTAATCTGTGGACTATCAGAGTGTTGATGAAACACAGAAATTGCATCGGGATTGAATACAACAGTCACCATGCGCACTTTAATCCATGGGAGTAATGTCTCTAACAGTCTACGATTTGATCGTTCCCTGCAAGACCAGTAGAAGTTTCCGATGCTCTTCTGGAGGCATTCTGTAATCTGTGGACTTCAAAGTGTTGATGAAACACAGAAATTCCATCGGGATTGAATACAACAGTCACCATGCGCACTTTCCTCCATGGGAGTAATGTCTCAAACATTCTACGCTTTGATCGTTCCCTGTAAGACCAGTAGTAGTTTCCGATGCACATCTGGGGGCATTCTGTAATGTGTGGACTATCAGAGTGTTGATGAAACACAGAAATTGCATCGGGATTGAATATAACAGTCACCATGCGCACTTTCCTCCATGGGAGTAATGTCTCAAACAGTCTACGCTAGGATCGTTCCCTGAAAGACCAGTAGTAGTTTCCGATGCACATCTGCTGTCATTCTGTAATCTGTGGACAATCAGAGTGTTGTTGAAACACAGAAATGGCATATGGATTGAATAGAACAGTCACCACGCGCACTTTGCTCCATGGGAGTAATGTCTCAAACAGACTACGCTTTGATCGTTTCCTGGAGGACCAGTAGTAGTTTCCGATGCACATCTGGAGGCATTCTGTAATCTGCGGACCTTCAAAGTGTTGATGAAACACAGAAATTGCATAGCGATTGAATACAACAGTCACCATGCGCACTTTCCTCCATCGGAGAAATGTCTCAAACAGTTTACGCTTTGATCGTTCCCTAGAAGACCAGTAGCAGTTTCCGAAGCACATCTGGGCTCATTCTGTAATCTGTGGACTATCAGAGTGTTGATGAAACACAGAAAATGCATCGGGATTGAATACAACAGTCAACATGCGCACTTTCCTCCATGGGTGTAATGGTTCAAACAGTCTACGTTTTGAATGTTCCCTGGAAGACCAGTAGTAGCTTCCGATGCACATCTGGAGGCATTCTGTAATCTGTGGACCTTCAAAGTATTGATGAAACATAGAATTTGCCGCGGGATTGAATACAACAGTCACCATGCGCAATTTCTTCCATGGGAGTAATGTCTCAAACAGTCTACGGTTTGATCGTTTCCTGGAAGACCAGTAGTAGCTTCCAATGCGCATCTGGAGGCATTCTGTAATCTGTGGACCTTCAAGGTTTTGATGAAACACAGAAATTGCATCGGGATTGAATATAACAGTCACCATGCGCACTTTCCTCCATGGGAGTAATGTCTCAAACAGTCTACGGTTTGATCGTTTCCTGGAAGACCAGTAGTAGTTTCCGATGCACATCTGGAGGCTTTCTGTAATCTGTGGACCTTCAAAGTGTTGATGAAACACAGAAATTGCATCCTGATTGAATACAACAGTCAACATGCGCACTGTCCTCCATGGGAGTAATGTCTCAAACAATCTACGCTTTGATCGTTCCCTGGAAGTAGAGTAGTGGTTTCCGATGCACATCTTTAGGCATTCTGTATTCTGTGGACTATCAGAGTGTTGATGAAACACAGAAATTGCATCGGGATTGAATACAACAGTCACCATGCGCACTCTCCTCCATGGGAGTAATGTCTCAAACAGTCTACGCTTTGATCGTTCCCTGCAAGACCAGTAGTAGTTTAAGATGCACATCTGGAGGCTTTCTGTAATCTGTGGACCTTCAAAGTGTTGATGAAACACAGAAATTGCTTCGGGATTGAATACAACTGGCACCATGCGCACTGTCCTCCATGAGAGTAATGTCTCAAACAATCTACGCTTTGATCGTTCCCTGGAAGTCCAGTAGTGGTTTCCGATGCACATTTTTAGGCATTCTGTAATCTGTGAACTATCAGAGTGTTAATGAAACACAGATATTGCATCGGGATTGAATACAACAGTCACCATGCGCACTCTCCTCCATGGGAATAATGTCTCAAACAGTCTACGCTTTGATCGTTCCCTGCAAGACCAGTAGTAGTTTCCGATGCACATCTGGAGACATTCTGTAATCTGTGGACCTTCAAAGTGCTGATGAAACACAGAAATTCCATCGGGATTGAATACAACAGTCACCATGCGCACTTTCCTCGATGGGAGTAATGTCTCAAACATTCTATGCTTTGATCGTTCCCTGGAAGACCAGTAGTAGTTTCCGATGCACATCTGTGGGCATTCTGTAATATGTGGACTATCAGAGTGTTGAGGAAACACAGAAATTGCATCGGGATTGAATACAACAGTCACCATGCGCACTTTCCTCCATGGGAGTAATGTCTCAAACAGTCTACGCTAGGATCGTTCCCTGGAAGACCAGTAGCAGTTTCCGATGCTCATCTGGGGGCATTCTGTAATGTGTGGACTATCAGAGTGTTGATGAACACAGAAATTGCATCCGGATTGAATACAACAGTCACCATGCGCACTTTCCTCCATGGGAGAAATCTCTCAAAGAGTTTACGCTTTGATCGTTCCCAGGAAGACCAGTAGTAGTTTCCGATGCACATCTGGGGGCATTCTGTAACCTGTGGACTATCAGAGTGTTGATGAAACACAGAAAATGCATCGGGATTGTATACAACAGTCAACATGCGCACTTTCCTCCATGGGTGTAATGGTTCAAACAGTCTAAATTTTGAATGTTCCCTGCAAGGACAGTAGTAGTTTCCGATGCATATCTGGAGGCATTCTGTAATCTGTGGACTATCAGAGTGTTGTTGAAACACAGAAATTACATCGGGATTGAATACAACAATTACCATGCGCACTGTCCTCCATGGGAGTAATGTCTCAAACAATGTACGCTTTGATTCGTCCCTCTAAAACCAGTAGTGGTTTCCGATGCACATCTTTAGGCATTCTGTAATCTGTGGACTATCAGAGGGTTGATGAAACACAGAAATTGCATCGGGATTGAATACAATAGTCACCATGCGCACTTTCCTCCATGGGAGTAATATCTCTAACAGTCTACGCTTTGATCGTTCCATGAAAGGCCACTAGTAGTTTCCGATGTACATTAGGAGGCATCCTGTACTCTGTGGACCTTCAAAGTGTTGATGAACCACAGAATTTGCCGCGTGATTGAATACAACAGTCACCATGCGCACTTTCCTCCCTGGGAGTAATGTCTCAAACAGTCTACGCTTTGATCGTTTCCTGGAGGACCAGTTGTAGTTTCCGATGCACATCATTAGGCAATCTGTAATCTGTGGACTATCAGAGTGTTGACGAAACACAGAAATTGAATCGGGATTGAATACAACAGTCACCATGCGCACTTTCCTCCATGGGAGAAATGTCTCAAACAGTTTACGCTTTGATCGTTCCCTGTAAGACCAGTAGTAATTTCCGATGCACATTTGGGGGCATTCTGTAATCTGTGGACTATCAGAGTGTTGATGAAACATAGAAATTTCATCGGGATAGAATAAAACAGTCTCCATTCGCACTTTCCTCCGTGGGAGTAATGTCTCAAACAGTCTACGCTTTGATCGATTCCTGTAGGACCAGTAGTAGTTTCCGATGCACATCTGGAGGCATTCTATAATCTGTGGACCTTTAAAGTGTTGATGAAACATAGGATTTGCCGCGGGATAGAATACAACAGTCACCATGCGCACTTTCCTCCATGAGAGTAATGTCTCAAACAGTCTACGGTTTGATCGTTTCCTGGAAGACCAGTAGTAGCTTCCGATGCACATCTGGAGGCATTCTGTAATCTGTGGACCTTCAAAGTTTTGACGGAACACAGATATTGCATTGGGATTGAATATAACAGTCACCATGCGCACATTCCTACATGGGAGTAATGTCTCAAACAGTCTAAGCTTTGATCGACTCCTGTAGGAGCAGTAGTAGTTTCCGATGCACCTCTGTGGGCATTCTGCATTTGTGGACTATCAGAGTGTTGATGAAACACAAAAATTGCATCGGGATTGAATACAACAGTCACCACGCGCACTTTCCTCCATGGGAGAAATGTCTCAAACAGTTTACGTTTTGATCGTTCCCTAAAAGACCAGTAGTAGTTTCCGATGCACATCTTGGGGCATTCTGTAATCTGTAAACTATCAGATTGTTGATGAAACACAGAAATTGCATCGGGATAGAATAAAACAGTCACCATGCCCACTTTCCTCCATGGGAGTAATGTCTCAAACGTTCTACCCTTTGCTAGTTCCCTGGAAGACCAGTAGTAGTTTCCGATGCACTTCTTGTGTCATTCTGTAATCTGTGGACTATCAGAGTGTTGTTGAAACACATAAATTGCATCGGGATTGAATAGAACAGTCACTATGCGCACTTTCCTCCATGGGAGTAATGTCTCAAACAGACTACGCTTTGATCCTTTCCTGGAAGACCAGTAAGAGTTTCCGATGCACATCTGGAGGCTTTCTGTAATCTGTTCACCTTCAAAGTGTTGATGAAACACAGAAATTGCATCGGGATTGAAAACAACAGTCAAAGTTCGCACTTTCCTCCATGGGTGTAATGGTTCAAACAGTCTACGTTTTGATCGTTACCTGCAAGGTCGGTAGTAGTTTCCGATGCACATCTGGAGGCATTCTGTAATCTCTGGACCTTCAAAGTGTTGATGAAAGACAGAAATTGCATCGGGATTTAATACAACAGTCACCATGCGCACTTTCCTCCATGGGAGTAATGTCTCTAATAGTCTACGCTTTGATCGTTCCCTGGAAGACAAGTAGTCGTTTCCGATGCTCATCTGGTGCCATTCCGTAATCTGTGGACTATCAGAGTGTTGATGAAACACAGAAATTGCAACGGGATAGAATAAAACAGTCACCATGCGCACTTTCCTCCATGGGAATAGTGTCTCAAACAGTCTACGCTTTGATCGTTACCTGCAAGACCAGTAGTAGTTTCCGATGCACATCTGGAGGCATTCTGTAATCTGTGGACCTTCAAAGTGATGATGAAACACAGATATTGCCTCGGGATTGAATACAACAGTCTCCATGCGCAGATTCCTCCATGTGAATATTGTCTCAAGCCGTCTACGCTTTGATCGTTCCCTGGAACACCAGTAGTAGTTTCCGATGCACATCTGGGGTCATTCTGTAATCTGTATACTATCAGAGTGATGATGAAACACAGAAATTGCATCGGGATTGAATACAACAGTCCCCATTCGCACTGTCCTCCATGGGTGTAATGTCTCAAACAATCTACGCTTTAATCTTTCCCTGGAAAACCTGTAGTAGTTTTCGATGCACATCTTTAGGCATTCTGTAATCTGTGGACTATCAGGGTGATGATGAAACACAGAAATTGCATCGGGATTGAATACAACAGTCACCATGCGCACTGTCCTCCATGGGAGTAATGTCTCAACAGTTTACGCTTTGATCGTTCCCTGGAAGACCAGTAGAAGTTTCAGATGCACATCTGGGGGCATTCTGTAATGTGTGGACTATCAGAGTGTTGATGAAACACAGAAATTGCTTCAGGATTGAATTCAAAACTCACCATGCGCACTTTCCTCCATGGAAGTAAGGACTCAAACAGTTTACGCTTTGATCGTTCCCTTGAAGACCAGTAGTAGTTTCCGATGCAGACCTTGGGTTCATTCTGTAATGTGTGGACTATCAGAGTGTTGCTGAAACACAGAAATTGCATCGGGATTGAATACAACAGTCACCATACGCACTTTCCACCATGGGAGTAATGTCTCAAACAAACTACGCTTTAATCGTTCCCTGCAAGACCAGTAGTAGTTTCCGATGCACATCTGGAGGCATTCTGTAATCTTTGGACCTTCAAAGTGTTGATGAGACACAGAATTTGCCGCGGGATTCAATACAACAGACACCATGCGCACTTTCCTCCATGGGAGTAATGTCTCAAACAGTCTACGCTTTGATCGTTTCCTGGAGGACCAGTAGTAGTTTCCGATGCACATCTGTAGGCATTCTGTAATCTGTGGACCTTCAAAGTGTTGATGAAACACAGAAATTGCATCGGGATTGAATACAACAGTCACCATGCGCACTTTCCTCCATGGGAGTAATGTCTCAAACAGTCTACGCTTTGATCGTTCCCTGGAAGATAAGTAGTAGTTTCCGATGCATATCTGGTGTCATTCCGTAATCTGTGGACTATCAGAGTGTTGATGAAACACAGAAATTGCATCGGGATGGAATAAAACAGTCACCATGCGCAGTTTCCTCCATCTGAGTCATGTCTCAAACAGTCTACGCTTTGATCGTTTCCTGGAGGACCAGTAGTAGTTTCCGATGCACATCTGGAGGCATTCTGTAATCTGTGGACCTTCAAAGTGTTGATGAAACACAGAAATAGTCTCGGGATTCAATACAACAGTCACCATATGCACTTTCCTCCATGGGAGAAATGTCTCAAACAGTTTACGCTTTGATCGTTCCCTGGAAGACCAGTAGAAGTTTCAGATGCACATCTGGGGGCATTCTGTAATCTGTGGACTATCAGAGTGTTGACGAAACACAGAGATTGCATCGGGATTGAAAACAATAGTCAAAATTCGCACATTCCTCCATGGGTGTAATGGTTCAAACAGTCTACGTTTTGATCGTATCCTGCAAGGCCGGTTGTAGTTTCCGATGCACATCTGGTGGCATTCTGTAATCTGTGGACCTTCAAAGTGTTGATGAAACACAGAAATTGCATCCGGATTGAATACAACAGTCACAATGCGCACTTTCCTCCATGGGAAAAATGTCTCAAACAGGTTACGCTTTGATCGTTCCCTGGAAGACCAGTAGTGGTTTCCGATGCACATCTTTAGGCATTCTGTAATCTTTCTACTATCAGAGTGTTGATGAAACACAGATATTGCATCGTAATTGAATACAACAGCCACCATGCGCACTTCCCTCCTTGGGAGTAAAGTCTCAAACCGGCTACGCTTCGATCGTTCTCTGCCAGACCAGTAGTAGATTCCGATGCACATCTGGAGGCATTCTGTAATCTGTGGACCTTCAAAGTGTTGATGAAATACATAATTTACCGCGGGATTGAATACAACAGTCACCATGCGCACTTTCCTCGATGGGAGTAATGTCTCAAACAGTCTACGCTTTGATCGTTTCCTGGAGGACCAGTAGTAGTTTCCGATGCACATCTGGAGGCATAGTGTAAACTGTTGATCTTCAAAGTGTTGATGAAATACAGAATTTGCCCCGGGATTGAATACAACAGTCACCATGCGCACTTTCCTCGATGGGAGTAATGTCTCAAACAGTCTACGCTTTTATCGTTCCCTGGAAGACCAGAGGTAGTTTCCGATGCATATCTGGGGGCATTCTGTAATCTGTGGACTATCAGAGTGTTGATGAAACACAGAAATTGCATCGGGATTGAAAACAACAGTCAAAGTTCGCACTTTCCTCCATGGGTGTAATGGTTCAAACAGTCTACGTTTTGATCGTTACCTGCAAGGCCGGTAGTAGTTTCCGATGCACATCTGGAGGCATTCTGTACTCTCTGGACCTTCAAAGTGTTGATGAAAGACAGAAATTGCATCGGGATTGAATACAACAGTCAACATGCGCACTTTCCTCCATGGGAGTAATGTCTCTAACAGTCTACGATTTGATCGTTCCCTGGAAGACAAGTAGTCGTTTCCGATGCTCATCTGGTGCCATTCCGTAATCTGTGGACTATCAGAGTGTTGATAAACACAGAAATTGCAACGGGATAGAATAAAACAGTCACCATGCGCACTTTCCTCCATGGGAGTAGTGTCTCAAACAGTCTACGCTTTGATCGTTACCTGCAAGACCAGTAGTAGTTTCCGATGCACATCTGGAGGCATTCTGTAATCTGTGGACCTTCAAAGTGTTGATGAAACACAGAAATTGCCTCGGGATTGAATACAACAGTCTCCATGCGCAGATTCCTCCATGGGAATATTGTCTCAAGCCGTCTACGCTTTGATCGTTCCCTGGAACACCAGTAGTAGTTTCCGATGCACATCTGGGTTCATTCTGTAATCTGTATACTATCGGAGTGATGATGAAACACAGAAATTGCATCGGGATTGAATACAACAGTCCCCATTCGCACTGTCCTCCATGGGAGTAATGTCTCAAACAATCTACGCTTTGATCTTTCCCTGGAAAACCTGTAGTAGTTTTCGATGCACATCTTTAGGCATTCTGTAATCTGTGGACTATCAGGGTGATGATGAAACACAGAAATTGCATCGGGATTGAATACAACAGTCACCATGCGCACTGTCCTCCATGGGAGTAATGTCTCAAACAGTTTACGCTTTGATCGTTCCCTGGAAGACCAGTAGAAGTTTCAGATGCACATCTGGGGGCATTCTGTATTGTGTGGACTATCAGAGTGTTGATGAAACACAGAAATTGCTTCAGGATTGAATTCAAAACTCACCATGCGCACTTTCCTCCATGGAAGTAAGGTCTCAAACAGTTTACGCTTTGATCGTTCCATTGAAGACCAGTAGTAGTTTCCGATGCAGACCTTGGGTTCATTCTGTAATGTGTGGACTATCAGAGTGTTGCTGAAACACAGAAATTGCATCGGGATTTAATACAACAGTCACCATGCGCACTTTCCTCCATTGGAGTAATGTCTCAAACAAACTACGCTTTAATCGTTCCCTGGAAGTCCAGTAGTGGTTACCGATGCACATCTTTAGGCATTCTGTATTCTGTGGACTATCATAGTGTTGATGAAACACAGAAATTGCATCGGGATTGAATACAACAGTCACCATGCGCACTGTCCTCCATGGGAGTAATGTTTCAAACAATCTACGCTTTGATCGTTCCTTGGAAGTCCAGTAGTGGTTTCCGATGCACATCTTTAGGCATTCTGTAATCTGTGGACTATCAGAGTGTTGATGAAACACAGAAATTGCATCGGGATTGAATACAACAGTCACCATGCGCAATCTCCTCCATGGGAGTAATGTGTCAAACAGTCTACGCTTTGATCGTTCCCTGCAAGACCAGTAGTAGTTTCCGATGCACATCTGGAGGCATTCTGTAATCTTTGGACCTTCAAAGTGTTGATGAGACACAGAATTTGCCGCGGGATTCAATACAACAGACACCATGCGCACTTTCCTCCATGGGAGTAATGTCTCAAACAGTCTACGCTTTGATCGTTTCCTGGAGGACCAGTAGTAGTTTCCGATGCACATCTGTAGGCATTCTGTAATCTGTGGACCTTCAAAGTGTTGATGAAACACAGAAATTGCATCGGGATTGAATACAACAGTCACCATGCGCACTTTCCTCCATGGGAGTAATGTCTCAAACAGTCTACGCTTTGATCGTTCCCTGGAAGATAAGTAGTAGTTTCCGATGCATATCTGGTGTCATTCCGTAATCTGTGGACTATCAGAGTGTTGATGAAACACAGAAATTGCATCGGGATGGAATAAAACAGTCACCATGTGCAGTTTCCTCCATCTGAGTCATGTCTCAAACAGTCTACGCTTTGATCGTTTCCTGGAGGACCAGTAGTAGTTTCCGATGCACATCTGGGGGCATTCTGTAATCTGTGGACCTTCAATGTGTTGATGAAACACAGAAATTGTCTCGGGATTCAATACAACAGTCACCATATGCACTTTCCTCCATGGGAGAAATGTCTCAAACAGTTTACGCTTTGATCGCTCCCTGGAAGACCAGTAGAAGTTTCAGATGCACATCTGGGGGCATTCTGTAATCTGTGGACTATCAGAGTGTTGACGAAACACAGAGATTCCATCGGGATTGAAAACAATAGTCAAAATTCGCACTTTCCTCCATGGGTGTAATGGTTCAAACAGTCTACGTTTTGATCGTATCCTGCAAGGCCGGTTGTAGTTTCCGATGCACATCTGGTGGCATTCTGTAATCTGTGGACCTTCAAAGTGTTGATGTAACACAGAAATTGCATCGGGATTGAATACAACAGTCACCATGCGCACTTTCCTCCATGCGAGTAATGTCTCAAACAGTCTACGCTTTGATCGTTACCTGCAAGACCAGTAATAGTTTCCGATGCACATCTGGAGGCATTCTGTAATCTATGGACCTTGAAAGTGTTGATGAAACACAGAAATTGCATCCGGATTGAATACAACAGTCACCATGCGCACTTTCCTCCATGGGAAAAATGTCTCAAACAGTCTACGCTTTGATCGTTTCTTGGAGGACCAGTAGTAGTTTCCGATGCACGTCTGTAGGCATTCTGTAATCTGTGGACCTTCAAAGTGTTGATGAAACACAGAAATTGCATCGGGATTGAATACAACAGTCACCATGCGCACTTTCCTCCATGGGAGTAATGTCTCAAACAGTCTACGCTTTGATCGTTCCCTGCAAGACCAGTAGTAGTTTCCGATGCACATCTGGAGGCTTTCTGTAATCTGTGGACCTTCAAAGTGTTGATGAAACACAGAAATTGCATCGGGATTGAATACAACAGTCACCATGCGCACTGTCCTCCATGGGAGTAATGTTTCAAACAATCTACGCTTTGATCGTTCCTTGGAAGTCCAGTAGTGGTTACCGATGCACATCTTTAGGCATTCCTTATTCTGTGGACTATCAGAGTGTTGATGAAACACAGAAATTGCATCGGGATTGAATACAACAGTCACCATGCGCACTCTCCTCCATGGGAGTAATGTCTCAAACAGTCTACGCTTTGATCGTTCCCTGCAAGACCAGTAGTAGTTTCCGATGCACATCTGGAGGCTTTCTGTAATCTGTGGACCTTCAAAGTGTTGATGAAACACAGAAATTGCATCGGGATTGAATACAACAGTCACCATGCGCACTGTCCTCCATGGGAGTAATGTTTCAAACAATCTACGCTTTGATCGTTCCTTGGAAGTCCAGTAGTGGTTTCCGATGCACATCGTTAGGCATTCTGTAATCTGTGGACTATCAGAGTGTTGATGAAACACAGAAATTGCATCGGGATTGAATACAACAGTCACCATGCGCAATCTCCTCCATGGGAGTAATGTGTCAAACAGTCTACGCTTTGATCGTTCCCTGCGAGACCAGTTGTAGTTTCCGATGCACATCTGGAGGCATTCTGTAATCTTTGGACCTTCAAAGTGTTGATGAGACACAGAATTTGCCGCGGGATTCAATACAACAGACACCATGCGCACTTTCCTCCATGGGAGTAATGTCTCCTACAGTCTACGCTTTGATCGTTTCCTGGAGGACCAGTAGTAGTTTCCGATGCACATCTGTATGCATTCTGTAATCTGTGGACCTTCAAAGTGTTGATGAAACACAGAAATTGCATCGGGATTGAATACAACAGTCACCATGCGCACTTTCCTCCATGGGAGTAATGTCTCAAACAGTCTACGCTTTGATCGTTCCCTGGAAGATAAGTAGTAGTTTCCGATGCATATCTGGTGTCATTCCGTAATCTGTGGACTATCAGAGTGTTGATGAAACACAGAAATTGCATCGGGATGGAATAAAACAGTCACCATGCGCAGTTTCCTCCATCTGAGTCATGTCACAAACAGTCTACGCTTTGATCGTTTCCTGGAGGACCAGTAGTAGTTTCCGATGCACATCTGGAGGCATTCTGTAATCTGTGGACCTTCAAAGTGTTGATGAAACACAGAAATTGTCTCGGGATTCAATACAACAGTCACCATATGCACTTTCCTCCATGGGAGAAATGTCTCAAAGAGTTTACGCTTTGATCGCTCCCTGGAAGACCAGTAGAAGTTTCAGATGCACATCTGGGGGCATTCTGTAATCTGTGGACTATCAGAGTGTTGACGAAACACAGAGATTGCATCGGGATTGAAAACAATAGTCAAAATTCGCACTTTCCTCCATGGGTGTAATGGTTCAAACAGTCTACGTTTTGATCGTATCCTGCAAGGCCGGTTGTAGTTTCCGATGCACATCTGGTGGCATTCTGTAATCTGTGGACCTTCAAAGTGTTGATGAAACACAGAAATTGCATCGGGATTGAATACAACAGTCACCATGCGCACTTTCCTCCATGCGAGTAATGTCTCAAACAGTCTACGCTTTGATCGTTACCTGCAAGACCAGTAATAGTTTCCGATGCACATCTGGATGCATTCTGTAATCTATGGACCTTCAAAGTGTTGATGAAACACAGAAATTGCATCCGGATTGAATACAAGAGTCACCATTCGCACTTTCCTTCATGGGAAAAATGTCTCAAACAGTCTACGCTTTGATCGTTTCTTGGAGGACCAGTAGTAGTTTCCGATGCACGTCTGTAGGCATTCTGTAATCTGTGGACCTTCAAAGTGTTGATGAAACACAGAAATTGCATCGGGATTGAATACAACAGTCACCATGCGCACCTTCCTCCATGGGAGTAATGTCTCAAACAGTCTACGCTTTGAACGTTTCCTGGAAGACCAGTAGTAGTTCCCGATGCACTTCTGGGGGCATTCTGTAATGTGTGGACTATCATAGTTTTGATGAAACACAGAAATTGCATCGGGATTGATGACAACAGTCACCATGCGCACTTTCCTCCATGGGTGTAATGGTTCAAACAGTCTACGTTTTGATCGTTTCCTGCAAGGCCGGTAGTTGTTTCCGATGCACATCTGGACTCATTCTGTAATCTGTGGACCTTCAGAGTGTTGATGAAACACAGAAATTGCACCGGGATTCAATACAACAGTCACCATGCGCACTTTCCTCCATGGGAGTAATGTCTCAAACCGTCTACGCTTTGATCGTTCCCTGGAAGACAAGTAGTAGTTTCCGATGCACATCTGGAGGCTTTCTGAAATCTGTGGACCTTCATAGTGTTAATGAAACACAGAAATTGCATCGGGAATGAATACATCAGTCCCCATTCGCACTGCCCTCGATGGGAGTAATGTCTCAAACAATCTACGCTTTGATCGTTCCCTGGAAGACCTGTAGTAGTTTTCGATGCACATCTTTAGGCATTCTGTAATCTGTGGACTATCAGAGTGATGATGAAACACAGAAATTGCATCGGGATTGAATACAACAGTCACCATGCGCACTCTCCTCCATCGGAGTAATGTCTCAAACAGTCTACGCTTTGATCGTTCCCTGCAAGACCAGTAGTAGTTTCCGATGCACATCTGGAGGCTTTCTGTAATCTGTGGACCTTCAAAGTGTTGATGAAACACAGAAATTGAATCGGGAATGAATACAACAGTCACCATGCGCACTGTCCTCCATGGGAGTAATGTCACAAACAATCTACGCTTTGATCGTTCCCTGGAAGTCCAGTAGTGGTTTCCGATGCACATCTTAGGCATTCTGTAATCTGTGGACTATCAGAGTGTTGATGAAACACAGAAATTGCATCGGGATTGAATACAAGAGTCACCATGCGCACTCTCCTCCATGGGAGTAATGTCTCAAACAGTCTACGCTTTGATCGTTCCCTGCAAGACCAGTAGTAGTTTCCGATGCACATCTGGAGGCATTCTGTAATGTTTGGACCTTCAAAGTGTTGATGAAACACAGAATTTGCCGCGGGATTGAATACAACAGACACCATGCGCACTTTCCTCCATGGGAGTAGTGTCTCAAACTATCTACGGTTTGATCGTTTCCTGGAGGACCAGTAGTAGTTTCCGATGCACATCTGTAGGCATTCTGTAATCTGTGGACCTTCAAAGTGTTGATGAAACACAGAAATTGCATCGGGATTGAATACAACAGTCACCATGCGCACTTTCCTCCATGGGAGTAATGTCTCAAACAGTCTACGCTTTGATCGTTCCCTGGAAGACAAGTAGTAGTTTCTGGTGCACATCTGGTGTCATTCCGTAATCTGTGGATTATCAGAGTGTTGATGAAACACAGAAATTGCATCGGGATAGAATACAACAGTCACCATGCGCACTTCCCTCCATGGGAGTAATGTCTCAAACAGTCTACGCTTTTATCGTTCCGTGGAAGACCAGTAGTAGTTTCCGATGCACATCTGGGGGCATTCTGTAATGTGTGGACTATCAGAGTGTTGATGAAACACAGAAATTGCATCCGGATTGAATACAACAGTCACCATGCGCACTCTCCTCCATGGGCGAAATCTCTCAAACAGTTTACGCTTTGATCGTTCCCTGGAAGACAAGTAGTAGTTTCCGATGCACATCTGGGGGCATTCTGTAATCTGTGGACTATCAGAGTGTTGATGAAACACAGAAAATGCATCGGGATTGAATACAACAGTCAACATGCGCACTTTCCTCCATGGGTGTAATGGTTCAAACAGTCTACGTTTTGAATGTTCCCTGCAAGGACAGTAGTAGTTTCCGATGCACATCTGGAGGCATTCTGTAATCTGTGGACTATCAGAGTGTTGTTGAAACACAGAAATTGCATCGGCATTGAATAGAACAGTCACCATGCGCACCTTCCTCCATGGGAGTAATGTCTCAAACAGTCTACGCTTTGAACGTTTCCTGGAAGACCAGTAGTAGTTTCCGATGCACATCTGGAGGCTTTCTGTAATCTGTGGTCCTTAAAAGTGTTGATGAAACACTGAAATTGCATCGGGATAGAATGCAACATTCACCATGCGCACTTTCCTCCATGGGAGTAATGTCTCAAACAGTTTACGCTTTTATAGTGCCATGGAAGACCAATAGTAGTTTCCGATGCACATCTGGAATCATTCTGTAAACTGTAAACTATCAGAGTGTTGTTGAAACACAAAAATTGCACCGGGATTGAATACAACAGTCACCATGCGCATTTTCCTCCATGGGAGTAATGTCTCAAACAATCTACGCTTTGATCGTTCCCTGGAAGACCTGTAGTAGTTTTCGATGCACATCTTTAGGCATTCTGTAATCTGTGGACTATCAGAGTGATGATGAAACACAGAAATTGCATCGGGAATGAATACAACAGTCACCATGCGCACTGTCCTTCATGGGAGTAATGTCTCAAACAGTTTACACTTTGATCGTTCCCTGGAAGACCAGTAGAAGTTTCAGATGCACATCTGGGGGCATTCTGTAATGTGTGGACTATCAGAGTGTTGATGAAACACAGAAATTGCATCAGGATTGAATTCAACACTCACCATGCGCACTTTCCTCCATGGAAGTAAGGTCTCAAACAGTTTACGCTTTGATCGTTCCCTTGAAGACCAGTAGTAGTTTCCGATGCTGACCTTGGGTTCATTCTGTAATATGTGGACTATCAGAGTGTTGCTGAAACACAGAAATTGCATCGGGATTGAATACAACAGTCACCATGCGCACTTTCCTCCATGGGAGTAATGTCTCACACAGTCTACGCTGTGATCGTTTCCTGGAGGACCAGTAGTAGTTTCCGATGCACATCTTTAGGCAATCAGTAATCTGTGGACTATCAGAGTGTTGACGAAACACAGAAACTTAATCGGTATTGAATACAACAGTCACCATGCGCACTTTCCTCCATGGGAGAAATGTCTCAAACAGTTTACGCTTTGATCGTTCCCTGGAAGACCAGTAGTAGTTTCCGATGCACATCAGGGGGCATTCTCTAACCTGTGGACTATCAGAGTGTTGATGAAACACAGAAATTGCATCGGGATTGAATACAACAGTCAACATGCGCACTTTCCTCCGTGGGTGCAATTGTTCAAACAGTCAACGTTTTGATCGTTCCCTGCAAGGTCAGTCGTAGTTTCCGATAAATATCTGGAGACATTCAGTAATCTCTGGTCCTTCAAAGTGTTGATGAAAGACAGAAATTGCATCGGGATTGAATACAACAGTCACCATGCGCCCTTTCCTCGATGGGAGTAAAGTCTCTGACAGTCTACGCTTTGATCGTTCCCTGGAAGACAAGTAGTCGTTTCCGATGCTCATCTGGTGCCATTCCGTAAACTGTGGACTATCAGAGTGTTGATGAAACACAGAAATTGCATCGGGATAGAATAAAACAGTCACCATGCGCACTTTCCTCCATGGGAGTAATGTCTTAAACAGTCTACGCTTTGATCGTTTCCTGGAGGACCAGTAGTAAGTTCCGATGCACATCTGGAGGCATTGTGTAATCTGTGGACCTTCAAAGTGTTGATAAAACACAGAAATTGCATCGGGATTGTATACATCAGTCACCATGCGCACTTCCCTCCATGGGAGTTATGTCTCTGACAGTCTACGCTTTGATCGTTCCCTGGAAGACCAGTAGTAGTTTCCGATGCACATCTGGGGGCATTCTGTAATCTGTGGACTATCGGAGTGTTGATGAAACACAGAAATTGCATCGGGATTGAAAACAACAGTCAAAATTCGCACTTTTCTCCATGGGTGTAATGGTTCAAACAGTCTACGTTTTGATCGTTTCCTGCAAGGCCGGTAGTAGTTTCCGATGCACTTCTGGATTCATTCTGTAATATGTGGACCTTCAAAGTGTTGATGAAACACAGAAATTGCATCGTGATTCAATACAACAGTCACCATGCGCACTTTCCTCCATGGGAATAATGTCCCAAACAGTATACGCTTTGATCGTTCCCAGGAAGACAAGTAGTAGTTTCCGATGCACATCTGGTGTCATTCCGTAATCTGTGGACTATCATAGTGTTGATGAAACACAGAAATTGCATCGGGATAAAATAAAACAGTCACCATGCGCACTTTCCTCCATGGGAGTAATGTCTCATACAGTTTACGCTTTGATAGTTCCCTGGAAGACCAGTAGTAGTTTCGGATGCACATCAGGGGCATTCTGTAATGTGTGGAACTTCAAAGTGTTGATGAAACACAGAAATTGCATCGGGATTAAATACAACAGTCTCCATGCGCAGTTTCCTCCATGGGAATATTGTCTCAAGCCGTCTACGCTTTGATCGTTCCCTGGAACACCAGTAGTAGTTTCCGATGCACATCTGGGGTCATTCTGTAATCTGTATACTATCAGAGTGATGATGAAACACAGAAATTGCATCGGGATTGAATACAACAGTCACAATGCGCACTTTCCTCCATGGGAGTAATGTCTCATACAGTTTACGCTTTGATAGTTCCCTGGAAGACCAGTAGTAGTTTCGGATGCACATCAGGGGCATTCTGTAATGTGTGGAACTTCAAAGTGTTGATGAAACACAGAAATTGCATCGGGATTAAATACAACCGTCACCATGCGCACTTTCCTCCATGGGAGTAATGTCTCAAACAGTCTACGCTTTGATCGTTCCCTGCAAGGCCAGTAGTAGTTTCCGATGCACATCTGGAGGCATTCTGTAATCTGTGGACCTTCAAAGTGTTGATGAAACACAGAAATTGCCGCGGGATTGAATACAACAGTCAACATGCGCACTTTCCTCCATGGGAGTAATGTCTGAAACAGTCTACGCTAGGATCGTTTCCTGGAAGACCAGTAGTAGATTCCGATGCACATCTGGAGGCATTCTGTAATCTGTGGACCTTCAAAGTTTTGATGAAACACAGAAATTGCATCGGGATTGAATATAACAGTCACCATGTGCACTTTCCTCCATTGGAGTAATGTTTCAAACAGTTTACGCTTTGATCGTTCCCTGCAAGACCAGTAGTAGTTTTCGATGCACATCTGGTGTCATTCTGTAATCTGTGGACTATCAGAGTGTTGTTGAAACACAAAAATTGCACCGGGATTGAATACAACAGTCACCATGCGCACTTTCCTCCATGGGAGTAAGGTCCCAAACAGTCTACGCTTTGATCGTTCCCTGGAAGACCAGTAGTAGTCTCCGATGCATATCTGGGGGCATTCTGTAATCTGTGGACTATCAGAGTGTTGATGAAACACAGATATTGCTTCGGGATTGAATACAACAGTCAACATGCGCACTTTCTTCCATAAGTGTAATGGTTCAAACAGTCTACGTTTTGAATGTTCCCTGCAAGGACAGTAGAAGTTTCCGATGCACATCTGGAGGCATTCTGTAATCTCTGGACCCTCCAAGTGTTGATGAAACACAGAAATTGCATCGGGATTGAATACAACTGTCACCATGCGCACTTTCCTCCATAAGAGTAATGTCTCAAACAGTCTACGCTTTGATCGTTCCCTGGAAGACAAGTAGTAGTTTCCGATGCACATATGGTGTCATTCCGTAATCTGTGGACTATCAGAGTGTTGATGAAACACAGAAATTGCATCGGGATGAAATAAAACAGTCACCTTGCGCAGTTTCCTCCATCTGAGTCATGTCTCAAACAGTCTACGCTTTGATCGTTTCCTGGAGGACCAGTAGTAGTTTCTGATACACATCTAGTGGCATTCTGTAATCTGTGGACCTTCAAAGTGTTGATGAAACACAGAAATTGTGTCTGGATTCAATACAACAGTCACCATATGCACTTTCCTCCATGGGAGAAATGTCTCAAACAGTTTACGCTTTGATCGTTCCCTGGAAGACCAGTAGAAGTTTCAGATGCACATCTGGGGGCATTCTGTAATCTGTGGACTATCAGAGTGTTGAAGAAACACAGAAATTGCATCGGGATTGAAAACAACAGTCAAAATTCGCACTTTCCTCCATGGGTGTAATGGTTCAAACAGTCTACGTTTTGATCGTTTCCTGCAAGGCCGGTTGTAGTTTCCGATGCACATCTGGTGGCATTCTGTAATCTGTGGACCTTCAAAGTGTTGATGAAACACAGAAATTGCATCGGGATTGTATACAACAGTCACCATGTGCACTTTCCTTCATGGGTGTAATGTCTCAAACAGTCAACGCTTTGATCGTTCCCTGGAAGACAAGTAGTAGTTTCCGATGCACATCTGGTGTCATTCCGTAATCTGTGGATTATCAGAGTGTTGATGAAACACAGAAATTGCATCGGGATAAAATAAAACAGTCACCATGCGCACTTTCCTCCATGGGAGTAATGTCTCAAACAGTCTACGCTTTGATCGTTACCTGCAAGACCAGTAATAGTTTCCGATGCACATCTGGAGGCATTCTGTAATCTATGGACCTTCAAAGTGTTGATGAAATACAGAAATTGCATCCGGATTGAATACAACAGTCACCATGCGCACTTTCCTCCATGGGAGAAATGACTCAAACAGTTTACGCTTTGATCGTTCCCTGGAAGACCGGTAGTAGTTTCCGATGCACATCTGGGGGCATTCTGTAATCTGTGGACTATCAGAGTGTTGATGAAACACAGAAATTGCATCGGGATTGAAAACAACAGTCAAAATTCGCACTTTCCTCCATGGGTGTAATGGTTCAAACAGTCTACGCTTTGATCGTTTCCAGCAAGGCCGGTAGTAGTTTCCGATGCACATCTGGTGGCATTCTGTAATGTGTGGACCTTCAAAGTGTTGATGAAACACATAAATTGCATCGGGATTGAATACAACAGTCACCATGCGCACTTTCCTCCATGGGTGTAATGTCTCAAACAGTCTACGCTTTGATCGTTCCCTGGAAGACAAGTAGTAGTTTCCGACGCACATCTGGTGTCATTCCGTAATCTGTGGACTATCAGAGTGTTGATGAAACACAGAAATTGCATCGGGATAGAATACAACAGTCACCATGCGCACTTTCCTCCATGGGAGTAATGTCTCAAACAGTCTACGCTTTGATCGTTACCTGCAAGCCCAGTAGTAGTTTCCGATGCACATCTGGAGGCATTCTGTAATCTGTGGACCTTTAAAGTGATGATGAAACACAGAAATTGCATCGGGATTGAATACAACCGTCACCATGCGCACTTTCCTCCATGGGAGTAATGTCTCAAACAGTCTACGCTTTGATCGTTCCCTGGAAGACCAGTAGTAGTTTCCGATGCGCATCTGGGGGCATTCTGTAATGGGTGGACTATCAGAGTGTTGATGGAACACAGAAATTGCATCGGGATTGAATACAACAGTCACCATGCGCACTTTCCTCCATGGGAGAAATGTCTCAAACGTTTTACGCTTTGATCGTATCCTGGAAGACCAGTAGTAGTTTCCGATGCACATCTGGGGGCATTCTGTAATCTGTGGACTATCAGAGTGTTGATGAAACACAGAAATTGCATCGGCATTGAATACAACAGTCACCATGCGCTCTATCCTCCATGGGAGAAAAGTTTCAAACAGTTTACGCTTTGATCGTTCCCTGGATGTCCAGTAGTAGTTTCCGATGCACATCTGGGGGCATTCTGTAATCTGCGGACCTTCAAAGTGTTGATGAAACACAGAAATTGCATCGGGATTGAATACAACATGACTGTTGTTGCGCACCTCCCTCCATGGGAGTAATGTCTCAAGCAGTCTACGCTTTGATCGTTCCCAGGAAGACCAGTAGTAGTTTCCGATGCACATCTGGGGGCATTCTGTAATGTGTGGACTATCAGAGTGTTGATGAAAGACAGAAATCGCATCCGGATTGAATACAACAGGCACCATGCGCAGTTTCCTCCATGGGAATATTCTCTCAGGCCGTCTACGATTTGATCGTTCCCTTGAGCACCAGTAGTAGTTTCCGATGCACATCTGGGGGCATTCTGTAATGTGTGGACTATCTGAGTGTTGATGAAAGACAGAAATTGCATCCGGATTGAATACAAAAGGCACCATGCGCACTTTCCTCCATGGGAGAAATGTCTCAAACAGTTTACGCGTTGATCGTTCCCTGGAAGACCAGTAGTAGTTTCCGATGCACATCTGGGGGCATTCTGTAATCTGTGGACTATCAGAGTGTTGATGAAACACAGAAATTGGCATCGGTATTGAAAACAACAGTCAAAATTCGCACTTTCCTCCATGGGTGTAATGGTTGAAACAGTCTACGTTTTGATCGTTTCCTGCAAGGCCGGTAGTAGTTTCCGATGCACATCTGGTGGCATTCTGTAATCTGTGGACCTTCAAAGTGTTGATGAAACACAGAAATTGCATCGGGATTGAATACAACAGTCACCATGCGCACTTTCCTCCATGGGTGTAATGTCTCAAATAGTCTACGCTTTGATCGTTTCCTGGAAGACAAGTAGTACTTTCCGATGCACATCTGGTGTCATTCCGTAATCTATGGACTATCAGAGTGTTGATGAAACACAGAAATTGCATCGGGATAAAATAAAACAGTCACCATGCGCACTTTCCTCCATGGGAGTAATGTCTCAAACAGTCTACGCTTTGATCGTTACCTGCAAGACCAGTAGTAGTTTAGGATGCACATCTGGAGGCATTCTGTAATCTATGGACCTTCAAAGTGTTGATGAAACACAGAAATATCCTCGGGATTCAATACAACAGTCTCCATGCGCAGTTTCCTCCATGGGAATATTGTTTCAGGCCTTCTACGCTTTGATCGTTCTCTGGAACACCAGTTGTAGTTTCCGATGCACATTTGGGGTCATTCTGTAATCTGTATACTATCAGAGAGATGATGAAACACAGAAATTGCATCAGGATTGAATACAACAGTCACCATGCGCACTTTTCTCCATGGGAGTAATGTCTCAAACAGTCTACGCTTTGATCGTTCCCTGGAAGTTTCCGATGCACATCTGAAGCCATTCTGTAATATGTGTACCTTCAAGGTGATGATGAAACACAGAAAATGCATCGGCATTGAATACAACAGTCACCATGCGCACTTTCCTCCGTGGGAGTAATGTCTCAAACAGTCTACGCTTTGATCGTTCCCTGCAAGACCAGTAGTAGTTTCCAATGCACATCTGGTGTCATTCTGTAATCTGTGGACTATCAGAGTGTTGTTGAAACACAGAAATTGCATCTGGATTGAATACAACAGTCACCATGCGCACATTCCTCCATGGGAGTAAGGTCTCAAACAGTCTACGCTTTGATCGTTTCCTGGAAGACCAGTAGTAGTTTCCCATGCACATCTGGGGGCATTCTGTAATGTGTGGACTATCAGAGTGTTGATGAAACACAGAAATTGCAACAGGATTGAATTCAACACGCACCATGGGAGTAAGGTCTCAAACAGTTTACGCTTTGATCGTTCCCTTGAAGACCATTAGTAGTTTCCGATGCAGACCTTGGGGGCATTCTGTAATGTGTGGACTATCAGAGTGTAGATGAAGCACAGATATTGCTTCGGGATTGAATACAACAGTCACCATGCGCACTTTCCTTCATGGGAGTAATGTCTCAAACAGTCTACGCTTTGATCGTTTCCTGGAGGACCAGTAGTAGTTTTCGATGCACATCCGGAGGCATTCTGTAATCTGCGGACCTTCAAAGTGTTGATGAAACACAGAAATTGCCGTGGGATTAATACAACCGTCACCATGCGCACTTTCCTCCATGGGAGTAATGTCTCAAACAGTCTACGCTTTGATCGTTCCCTGCAAGGCCAGTAGTAGTTTCCGATGCACATCTGGACGCATTCTGTAATCTGTGGACCTTCAAAGTGTTGATGAAACACAGAAATTGCATCGGGATTGAATACAACAGTCACCATGCGCACTTTCCTCCATGGGAGTGACGTCTCAAACAGTCTACGCTTTGATCGGTCCTGTAGGACCACTAGTAGATTCCGATGCACATCAGGAGGCATTCTGTAATCTGTGGCCCTTCAAAGTGTTGATGAAACACAGATATTGCATCGGGATTGAATACAACAGTCACCATGCGCACTTTCCTCCATGGGAGTAATGTCTCAAACAGTCTACGCTTTGATCGTTCCCTGCAAGACCAGTAGTAGTTTCCGATGCATATCTGGTGTTATTCTGTAATCTGTGGACTATCAGAATGTTGTTGAAACACAGAAATTGCATAGGGATTGAATACAACAGTCACCATGCGCACATTCCTCCATGGGAGTAAGGTCTTAAACAGTCTACGCTTTGATCGCTTCCTGGAAGACCAGTAGTAGTTTCCGATGCAGACCTTGGGGGCATTCTGTAATGTGTGGACTATCAGAGTGTAGATAAAACACAGAAATTGCATCGGGATTGAATACAACAGTCACCATGCGCACTTTCCTCCATGGGAGTAATGTCTCAAACAGTCTACGCTTTGATCGTTCCCTGCATGACTAGTAGTAGTTTCCGATGCACATCTGAGGGCATTCTGTAATCTGTGGACCATCAAAGTGTTGATGAAGCACAGAAATTGCAATGGGATTAATACAACCGTCACCATGCGCACTTTCCTCCATGGGAAACATGTCTCAAACTGTCTACGCTTTGATCGTTTCCTGGAGGACCAGTAGTAGTTTTCGATGCACATCTGGAGGCATTCTGTAATCTGCGGACCTTCAAAGTGTTGATGAAACACAGAAATTGCATCAGGATTGAATACAACAGTAGCCATGCGCACTTCCCTCAGTGCGAGTAATGTCTCAAACAATCTACGCTTTGAACGTGGCCCTTCAAAGTGTTGATGAAACACAGAAATTTCATCAGGATTGAATTCAACACTCACCATGCGCACTTTCCTCCATGGGAGTAAGGTCTCATCAGTTTACGCTTTGATCGTTCCCTTGAAAACCAGTAGTAGTTTCCGATGCAGACCTTGGGGGCATTCTTTAATGTGTGGACTATCAGAGTGTAGATGAAACACAGAAATTGCATCGGGATTGAATACAACAGTTACCATGCGCACATTCCTCCATGGGAGTAATGTGTCAAACAGTCTACGCTTTGATCGTTGCCTGGAAGACTAGTAGTAATTTCTGATGCACATCTGGGGGCATTCTGTAATGTGTGGACTATCAAAGTGTTGATGAAACACAGAAATTGCATCTGGATGGAATACAACAGTCACCATGCGCACTTTCCTCCATGGGAGTAATGTCTCAAACAGTCTACGCTTTGATCGTTCCCTGCAAGTCCAGTAGTAGTTTCCGATGCACATCTGGACGCATTCTGTAATCTGTGGACCTTCAAAGTGTTGATGAAACACAGAAATTGCATCGGGATTGAATACAACAGTCACCATGCGCACTTTCCTCCATGGGAGTAACGTCTCAAACAGTCTACGCTTTGATCGTTTCCTGGAAGACCAGTAGTAGTTTCCCATGCACATCTGGGGGCATTCTGTAATGTGTGGACTATCAGAGTGTTGATGAAACACAGAAATTGCAACAGGATTGAATTCAACACTCACCATGGGAGTAAGGTCTCAAACAGTTTACGCTTTGATCGTTCCCTTGAAGACCAGTAGTAGTTTCCGATGCAGACCTTGGGGGCATTCTGTAATGTGTGGACTATCAGAGTGTAGATGAAACACAGAAATTGCTTCGTGATTGAATACAACAGTCACCATGCGCACTTTCCTTCATGGGAGTAATGTCTCAAACAGTCTACGCTTTGATCGTTTCCTGGAGGACCAGTAGTAGTTTTCGATGCACATCCGGAGGCATTCTGTAATCTGCGGACCTTCAAAGTGTTGATGAAACACAGAAATTGCCGTGGGATTAATACAACCGTCACCATGCGCACTTTCCTCCATGGGAGTAATGTCTCAAACAGTCTACGCTTTGATCGTTCCCTGCAAGGCCAGTAGTAGTTTCCGATGCACATCTGGACGCATTCTGTAATCTGTGGACCTTCAAAGTGTTGATGAAACACAGAAATTGCATCGGGATTGAATACAACAGTCACCATGCGCACTTTGCTCCATGGGAGTGATGTCTCAAACAGTCTACGCTTTGAAAGGTCCTGTAGGACCAGTAGTAGATTCCGATGCACATCACGAGGCATTCTGTAATCTGTGGCCCTTCAAAGTGTTGATGAAACACAGATATTGCATCGGGATTGAATACAACAGTCACCATGCGCACTTTCCTCCATGGGAGTAATGTCTCAAACAGTCTACGCTTTGATCGTTCCCTGCAAGACCAGTAGTAGTTTCCGATGCATATCTGGTGTTATTCTGTAATCTGTGGACTATCAGAATGTTGTTGAAACACAGAAATTGCATAGGGATTGAATACAACAGTCACCATGCGCACATTCCTCCATGGGAGTAAGGTCTTAAACAGTCTACGCTTTGATCGTTACCTGGAAGACCAGTAGTAGTTTCCGATGCAGACCTTGGGGGCATTCTGTAATGTGTGGACTATCAGAGTGTAGATGAAACACAGAAATTGCATCGGGATTGAATACAACAGTCACCATGCGCACTTTCCTCCATGGGAGTAATGTCTCAAACAGTCTACGCTTTGATCGTTCCCTGCATGATTAGTAGTAGTTTCCGATGCACATCTGGAGGCATTCTGTAATCTGTGGACCATCAAAGTGTTGATGAAAGACAGAAATTGCCGTGGGATTAATACAACCGTCACCAAGCGCACTTTCCTCCATGGGAGTAATGTCTCAAACTGTCTACGATTTGATCGTTTCCTGGAGGACCAGTAGTAGTTTCCGATGCACATCTGGAGGCATTCTGTAATCTGCGGACCTTCAAAGTGTTGATGAAACACAGAATTTGCCGCGGGATTGAATACAAGAGTCACCATGCGCACTTTCCTCCGTGGGAGTAATGTCTCAAACAGTCTATGGTTTGATATTTCCTGGAGGACCAGTAGTAGTTTCCGATGCACATCTGGGGGCATTCTGTAATGTGTGGACTATCAGAGTGTTGATGAAACACAGATATTGCTTCGGGATTGAATACAACAGTCACCATGCGCACTTTCCTCCATGTGTGTAATGGTTCAAACAGTCTACGTTTTGAATGTTCCCTGCAAGGACAGTAATAGTTTCCGATGCACATCTGGAGGTATTGTGTAATCTCTGGACCCTCCAAGTGTTGATGAAACACAGAAATTGCATCGGAATTGAATACAACAGTCACCATGCGCACTTTCCTCCATGGGCGTAATGTCTCAAACAATCTACGCTTTGAACGTGGCCCTTCAAAGTGTTGATGAAACACAGAAATTTCATCGGGATTGAATTCAACACTCACCATGCGCACTTTCCTCCATGGGAGTAAGGTGTCAAACAGTTTACGCTTTGATCGTTCCCTTGAAGACCAGTAGTAGTTTCCGATGCAGACCTTGGGGGCATTCTGTAAAGTGTGGACTATCAGCGTGTAGATGAAACACAGAAATTGCATCGGGATTGAATACAACAGTCACCATGCGCACATTCCTCCATGGGAGTAATGTCTCAAACAGTCTACGCTTTGATCGTTACCTGCAAGACCAGTAGTAGTTTCCGATGCACATCTGGAGGCATTCTGTAATCTGTGGACCTTTAAAGTGATGATGAAACACAGAAATTGCATCGGGATTGAATACAACCGTCACCATGCGCACTTTCCTCCATGGGAGTAATGTCTCAAACAGTCTACGCTTTGATCGTTCCCTGGAAGACCAGTAGTAGTTTCCGATGCGCATCTGGGGGCAGTCTGTAATGTGTGGACTATCAGAGTGTTGATGGAACACAGAAATTGCATCGGGATTGAATACAACAGTCACCATGCGCACTTTCCTCCATGGGAGAAATGTCTCAAACAGTTTACGCTTTGATCGTTCCCTGGAAGACGAGTTGTAGTTTCCGATGCACATGTGGGGGCATTCTGTAATCTGTGGACTATCAGAGTGTTGATGAACCACAGAAACTGCATCGGCATTGAATACAACAGTCACCATGCGCTCTATCCTCCATGGGAGAAAAGTCTCAAACAGTTTACGCTTTGATCGTTCCCTGGATGTCCAGTAGTAGTTTCCGATGCACATCTGGCTGCATTCTGTAATCTGCGGACCTTCAAAGTGTTGATGAAACACAGAAATTGCATCGGGATTGAATACAACATGACTGTTGTTGCGCACCTCCCTCCATGGGAGTAATGTCTCAAGCAGTCTACGCTTTGATCGTTCCCAGGAAGACCAGTAGTAGTTTCCGATGCACATCTGGGGGCATTCTGTAATGTGTGGACTATCAGAGTGTTGATGAAAGACAGAAATCGCATCCGGATTGAATACAACAGGCACCATGCGCAGTTTCCTCCATGGGAATATTCTCTCAGGCCGTCTACGATTTGATCGTTCCCTTGAACACCAGTAGTAGTTTCCGATGCACATCTGGGGGCATTCTGTAATGTGTGGACTATCTGAGTGTTGATGAAAGACAGAAATTGCATCCGGATTGAATACAAAAGGCACCATGCGCACTTTCCTCCATGGGAGAAATGTCTCAAACAGTTTACGCGTTGATCGTTCCCTGGAATTCCAGTAGTAGTTTCCGATGCACATCTGGGGGCATTCTGTAATCTGTGGACTATCAGAGTGTTGATGAAACACAGAAATTGCATCGGTATTGAAAACAACAGTCAAAATTCGCACTTTCCTCCATGGGAGTAATGTCTCAAACAGTCTACGCTTTGATCGTTACCTGCAAGACCAGTAGTAGTTTAGGATGCACATCTGGAGGCATTCTGTAATCTATGGACCTTCAAAGTGTTGATGAAACACAGAAATATCCTCGGGATTCAATACAACAGTCTCCATGCGCAGTTTCCTCCATGGGAATATTGTTTCAGGCCTTCTACGCTTTGATCGTTCCCTGGAACACCAGTTGTAGTTTCCGATGCACATTTAGGGTCATTCTGTAATCTGTATACTATCAGAGAGATGATGAAACACAGAAATTGCAACAGGATTGAATACAACAGTCACCATGCGCTCTTTTCTCCATGGGAGTAATGTCTCAAACAGTCTACGCTTTGATCGTTCCCTGGAAGTTTCCGATGCACATCTGGAGGCATTCTGTAATATGTGTACCTTCAAAGTGTTGATGAAACACAGAAATTGCATCGGGATTGAATACAACAGTCACCATGCGCACTTTCCTCCATGGGAGTAATGTCTCAAACAGTCTACGCTTTGATCGTTCCCTGCAAGTCCAGTAGTAGTTTCCGATGCACATCTGGACGCATTCTGTAATCTGTGGACCTTCAAAGTGTTGATGAAACACAGAAATTGCATCGGGATTGAATACAACAGTCACCATGCGCACTTTCCTTCATGGGAGTAATGTCTCAAACAGTCTACGCTTTGATCGTTTCCTGGAGGACCAGTAGTAGTTTTCGATGCACATCCGGAGGCATTCTGTAATCTGCGGACCTTCAAAGTGTTGATGAAACACAGAAATTGCCGTGGGATTAATACAACCGTCACCATGCGCACTTTCCTCCATGGGAGTAATGTCTCAAACAGTCTACGCTTTGATCGTTCCCTGCAAGGCCAGTAGTAGTTTCCGATGCACATCTGGACGCATTCTGTAATCTGTGGACCTTCAAAGTGTTGATGAAACACAGAAATTGCATCGGGATTGAATACAACAGTCACCATGCGCACTTTGCTCCATGGGAGTGATGTCTCAAACAGTCAACGCTTTGAAAGGTCCTGTAGGACCAGTAGTAGATTCCGATGCACATCACGAGGCATTCTGTAATCTGTGGCCCTTCAAAGTGTTGATGAAACACAGATATTGCATCGGGATTGAATACAACAGTCACCATGCGCACTTTCCTCCATGGGAGTAATGTCTCAAACAGTCTACGCTTTGATCGTTCCCTGCAAGACCAGTAGTAGTTTCCGATGCATATCTGGTGTTATTCTGTAATCTGTGGACTATCAGAATGTTGTTGAAACACAGAAATTGCATAGGGATTGAATACAACAGTCACCATGCGCACATTCCTCCATGGGAGTAAGGTCTTAAACAGTCTACGCTTTGATCGTTACCTGGAAGACCAGTAGTAGTTTCCGATGCAGACCTTGGGGGCATTCTGTAATGTGTGGACTATCAGAATGTAGATGAAACACAGAAATTGCATCGGGATTGAATACAACAGTCACCATGCGCACTTTCCTCCATGGGAGTAATGCCTCAAACAGTCTACGCTTTGATCGTTCCCTGCATGACTAGTAGTAGTTTCCGATGCACATCTGGAGGCATTCTGTAATCTGTGGACCATCAAAGTGTTGATGAAACACAGAAATTGCCGTGGGATTAATACAACCGTCACCATGGGCACTTTCCTCCATGGTAAACATGTCTCAAACTGTCTACGCTTTGATCGTTTCCTGGAGGACCAGTAGTAGTTTCCGATGCACATCTGGAGGCATTCTCTAATCTGTGGACCTTCAAAGTGTTGATGAAACACAGAAATTGCATCGGGATTGAATACAACAGTCACCATGCGCACTTCCCTTCATGAGAGTAATGTCTCAAACATTCTACGCTTTGAACGTACCCTGGAAGACCAGTAGTGGTTTCCGATGCACATCTTTAGGCATTCTGTAATCTGTGGACTATCAGAGTGTAGATGAAACACAGAAATTGCATCGGGATTGAATACAACAGTCACCATGCGCACTTTCCTCCATGGGAGTAATGTCTCAAACAGTCTACGCTTTGATCGTTCCCTGCATGATTAGTAGTAGTTTCCGATGCACATCTGGAGGCATTCTGTAATCTGTGGACCATCAAAGTGTTGATGAAAGACAGAAATTGCCGTGGGATTAATACAACCGTCACCAAGCGCACTTTCCTCCATGGGAGTAATGTCTCAAACTGTCTACGATTTGATCGTTTCCTGGAGGACCAGTAGTAGTTTCCGATGCACATCTGGAGGCATTCTGTAATCTGCGGACCTTCAAAGTGTTGATGAAACACAGAAATTGCATCGGGATTGAATGCAACAGTCACTATGCGCACTTCCCTCCATGGGAGTAATGTCTCAAACAATCTACGCTTTGAACGTTCCCTGGAAGACCAGTAGTGGTTTCCGATGCACATCTTTAGGCATTCTGTAATCTGTGGACTATCAGAGTGTTGATGAAACACAGAAATTGCATCGGGATTGAATACAATAGTCACCATGCGCACTTTCCTCCATGGGAGTAATGTCTCAAACAGTCTACGCTTCGATCGTTCTCTGCAAGACCAGTAGTATTTCCCGATGCACATCTTTAGGCATTCTGTAATCTGTGGACCTTCAAAGTGTTGATGAAACACAGAATTTGCCGCGGGATTGAATACAAGAGTCACCATGCGCACTTTCCTCCGTGGGAGTAATGTCTCAAACAGTCTATGGTTTGATATTTCCTGGAGGACCAGTAGTAGTTTCCGATGCACATCTGGGGGCATTCTGTAATGTGTGGACTATCAGAGTGTTGATGAAACACAGATATTGCTTCGGGATTGCATACAACAGTCACCATGCGCACTTTCCTCCATGTGTGTAATGGTTCAAACAGTCTACGTTTTGAATGTTCCCTGCAAGGACAGTAATAGTTTCCGATGCACATCTGGAGGTATTGTGTAATCTCTGGACTCTCCAAGTGTTGATGAAACACAGAAATTGCATCGGAATTGAATACAACAGTCACCATGCGCACTTTCCTCCATGGGAGTAATGTCTCAAACAATCTACGCTTTGAACGTGGCCCTTCAAAGTGTTGATGAAACACAGAAATTTCATCAGGATTGAATTCAACACTCACCATGCGCACTTTCCTCCATGGGAGGAAGGTGTCAAACAGTTTACGCTTTGATCGTTCCCTTGAAGACCAGTAGTAGTTTCCGATGCAGACCTTGGGGGCATTCTGTAAAGTGTGGACTATCAGCGTGTAGATGAAACACAGAAATTGCATCGGGATTGAATACAACAGTCACCATGCGCACATTCCTCCATGGGAGTAATGTCTCAAACAGTCTACGCTTTGATCGTTACCTGCAAGACCAGTAGTAGTTTCCGATGCACATCTGGAGGCATTCTGTAATCTGTGGACCTTTAAAGTGATGATCAAACACAGAAATTGCATCGGGATTGAATACAACCGTCACCATGCGCACTTTCCTCCATGGGAGTAATGTCTCAAACAGTCTACGCTTTGATCGTTACCTGGAAGACCAGTAGTAGTTTCCGATGCGCATCTGGGGGCATTCTGTAATGTGTGGACTATCAGAGTGTTGATGGAACACAGAAATTGCATCGGGATTGAATACAACAGTCACCATGCGCACTTTCCTCCATGGGAGAAATGTCTCAAACAGTTTACGCTTTGATCGTTCCCTGGAAGACGAGTTGTAGTTTCCGATGCACATGTGGGGGCATTCTGTAATCTGTGGACTATCAGAGTGTTGATGAAACACAGATATTGCTTCGGGATTGAATACAACAGTCAACATGCGCACTTTCCTCCAGGGGAGAAATGTCTCAAACGTTTTACGCTTTGATCGTATCCTGGTAGACCAGTAGTAGTTTCCGATGCACATCTGGGGGCATTCTGTAATCTGTGGACTATCAGAGTGTTGATGAACCACAGAAACTGCATCGGCATTGAATACAACAGTCACCATGCGCTCTATCCTCCATGGGAGAAAAGTCTCAAACAGTTTACGCTTTGATCGTTCCCTGGATGTCCAGTAGTAGTTTCCGATGCACATCTGGCTGCATTCTGTAATCTGCGGACCTTCAAAGTGTTGATGAAACACAGAAATTGCATCGGGATTGAATACAACATGACTGTTGTTGCGCACCTCCCTCCATGGGAGTAATGTCTCAAGCAGTCTACGCTTTGATCGTTCCCAGGAAGACCAGTAGTAGTTTCCGATGCACATCTGGGGGCATTCTGTAATGTGTGGACTACCAGAGTGTTGATGAAAGACAGAAATCGCATCCGGATTGAATACAACAGGCACCATGCGCAGTTTCCTCCATGGGAATATTCTCTCAGGCCGTCTACGATTTGATCGTTCCCTTGAACACCAGTAGTAGTTTCCGATGCACATCTGGGGGCATTCTGTAATGTGTGGACTATCTGAGTGCTGATGAAAGACAGAAATATCATCCGGATTGAATACAAAAGGCACCATGCGCACTTTCCTCCATGGGAGAAATGTCTCAAACAGTTTACGCGTTGATCGTTCCCTGGAAGACCAGTAGTAGTTTCCGATGCACATCTGGGGGCATTCTGTAATCTGTGGACTATCAGAGTGTTGATGAAACACAGAAATTGCATCGGTATTGAAAACAACAGTCAAAATTCGCACTTTCCTCCATGGGAGTAATGTCTCAAACAGTCTACGCTTTGATCGTTACCTGCAAGACCAGTAGTAGTTTAGGATGCACATCTGGAGGCATTCTGTAATCTATGGACCTTCAAAGTGTTGATGAAACACAGAAATATCCTCGGGATTCAATACAACAGTCTCCATGCGCAGTTTCCTCCATGGGAATATTGTTTCAGGCCTTCTACGCTTTGATCGTTCCCTGGAACACCAGTTGTAGTTTCCGATGCACATTTCGGGTCATTCTGTAATCTGTATACTATCAGAGAGATGATGAAACACAGAAATTGCAACAGGATTGAATACAACAGTCACCATGCGCTCTTTTCTCCATGGGAGTAATGTCTCAAACAGTCTACGCTTTGATCGTTCCCTGGAAGTTTCCGATGCGCATCTGGAGGCATTCTGTAATATGTGTACCTTCAAAGTGTTGATGAAACACAGAAATTGCATCGGGATTGAATACAACAGTCACCATGCGCACTTTCCTCCATGGGAGTAATGTCTCAAACAGTCTACGCTTTGATCGTTCCCTGCAATACCAGTAGTAGTTTCCGATGCACATCTGGACGCATTCTGTAATCTGTGGACCTTCAAAGTGTTGATGAAACACAGAAATTGCATCGGGATTGAATACAACAGTCACCATGCGCACTTTCCTCCTTTGGAGTGATGTCTCAAACAGTCTACGCTTTGATCGGTCCTGTAGGACCAGTAGTAGATTCCGATGCATATCAGGAGGCATTCTGTAATCTGCGGACCTTCAAAGTGTTGATGAAACACAGAAATTGCCGTGGGATTAATACAACCGTCACCATGCGCACTTTCCTCCATGTGAGTAATGTCTCAAACAGTCTACGCTTTGATCGTTCCCTGCAAGACCAGTAGTAGTTTCCGATGCATATCTGGTGTTATTCTGTAATCTGTGGACTATCAGAATGTTGTTGAAACACAGAAATTGCATAGGGATTGAATACAACAGTCACCATGCGCACATTCCTCCATGGGAGTAAGGTCTTAAACAGTCTACGCTTTGATCGTTTCCTGGAAGACCAGTAGTAGTTTCCGATGCAGACCTTGGGGGCATTCTGTAATGTGTGGACTATAAGAGTGTAGATGAAACACAGAAATTGCATTGGGATTGAATACAACAGTCACCATGCGCACTTTCCTCGATGGGAGTAATGTCTCAAACAGTCTACGCTTTGATCGTTAACTGCATGACTAGTAGTAGTTTCCGATGCACATCTGGAGGCATTCTGTAATCTGTGGACCATCAAAGTGTTGATGAAGCACAGAAATTGCAGTGGGATTAATACAACCGTCACCATGCGCACTTTCCTCCATGGGAAACATGTCTCAAACTGTCTACGCTTTGATCGTTTCCTGGAGGACCAGTAGTAGTTTTCGATGCACATCTGGAGGCATTCTGTAATCTGCGGACCTTCAAAGTGTTGATGAAACACAGAAATTGCATCAGGATTGAATGCAACAGTAGCCATGCGCACTTCCCTCCATGCGAGTAATGTCTCAAACAATCTACACTTTGAACGTGGCCCTTCAAAGTGTTGATGAAACAAAGAAATTTCATCAGGATTGAATTCAACACTCACCATGCGCACTTTCCTCCATGGGAGTAAGGTCTCAAACAGTTTACGCTTTGATCGTTCCCTTGAAGACCAGTAGTAGTTTCCGATGCAGACCTTGGGGGCATTCTGTAATGTGTGGACTATCAGAGTGTAGATGAAACACAGAAATTGCATCGGGATTGAATACAACAGTTACCATGCGCACATTCCTCCATGGGAGTAATGTCTCAAACAGTCTACGCTTTGATCGTTCCCTGGAAGACTAGTAGTAATTTCTGATGCACATCTGGGGGCATTCTGTAATGTGTGGACTATCAAAGTGTTGATGAAACACAGAAATTGCATCTGGATGGAATACAACAGTCACCATGCGCACTTTCCTCCATGGGAGTAATGTCTCAAACAGTCTACGCTTTGATCGTTCCCTGCAAGTCCAGTAGTAGTTTCCGATGCACATCTGGACGCATTCTGTAATCTGTGGACCTTCAAAGTGTTGATGAAACACAGAAATTGCATCGGGATTGAATACAACAGTCACCATGCGTACTTTCCTCCATGGGAGTAATGTCTCAAACAGTCTACGCTTTGATCGGTCCTGTAGGACCAGTAGTAGATTCCGATGCACATCAGGAGGCATTCTGTAATCTGTAGCCCTTCAAAGTGTTGATGAAACACAGATATTGCATCGGGATTGAATACAACAGTCACCATGCGCACTTTCCTCCATGGGAGTAATGTCTCAAACAGTCTACGCTTTGATCGTTCCCTGCAAGACCAGTAGTAGTTTCCGATGCATATCTGGTGGTATTCTCTAATCTGTGGACTATCAGAATGTTGTTGAAACACAGAAATTGCATCGGGATTGAATACAACAGTCACCATGCGCACATTCCTCCATGGGAGTAAGGTCTTAAACGGTCTACGCTTTGATCGTTTCCTGGAAGACCAGTAGTAGTTTCCGATGCAGACCTTGGGGGCATTCTGTAATGTGTGGACTATCAGAGTGTAGATGAAACACAGAAATTGCATCGGGATTGAATACAACAGTCACCATGCGCACTTTCCCCCATGGGAGTAAAGTCTCAAACAGTCTACGCTTTGATCGTTCCCTGCATGACTAGTAGTAGTTTCCGATGCACATCTGGAGGCATTCTGTAATCTGTGGACCATCAAAGTGTTGATGAAGCACAGAAATTGCCGTGGGATTAATACAACCGTCACCATGCGCACTTTCCTCCATGGGAAACATGTCTCAAACTGTCTACGCTTTGATCGTTTCCTGGAGGACCAGTAGTAGTTTCCGATGCACATCTGGAGGCATTCTGTAATCTGCGGACCTTCAAAGCGTTGATGAAACACAGAAATTGCATCGGGATTGAATACAACAGTCACCATGCGCACTTCCCTCCATGGGAGTAATGTCTCAAACATTCTACGCTTTGAACGTACCCTGGAAGACCAGTAGTGGTTTCCGATGCACATCTTTAGGCATTCTGTAATCTGTGGACTATCAGAGTGTAGATGAAACACAGAAATGGCATCGGGATTGAATACAACAGTCACCATGCGCACTTTCCTCCATGGGAGTAATGTCTCAAACAGTCTACGCTTTGATCGTTCCCTGCATGATTAGTAGTAGTTTCCGATGCACATCAGGAGGCATTCTGTAATCTGTGGACCATCAAAGTGTTGATGAAAGACAGAAATTGCCGTGGGATTAATACAACCGTCACCATGCGCACTTTCCTCCATGGGAGTAATGTCTCAAACTGTCTACGATTTGATCGTTTCCTGGAGGACCAGTAGTAGTTTCCGATGCACATCTGGAGGCATTCTGTAATCTGCGGACCTTCAAAGTGTTGATGAAATACAGAAATTGCATCGGGATTGAATGCAACAGTCACTATGCGCACTTCCCTCCATGGGAGTAATGTCTCAAACAATCTACGCTTTGAACGTTCCCTGGAAGACCAGTAGTGGTTTCCGATGCACATCTTTAGGCATTCTGTAATCTGTGGACTATCAGAGTGTTGATGAAACACAGAAATTGCATCGGGATTGAATACAATAGTCACCATGCGCACTTTCCTCCATGGGAGTAATGTCTCAAACAGTCTACGCTTCGATCGTTCTCTGCAAGACCAGTAGTATTTCCCGATGCACATCTTTAGGCATTCTGTAATCTGTGGCCCTTCAAAGTGTTGATGAAACACAGAAATTACATCAGGATTGAATTCAACACTCACCATGCGCACATTCTTCCATGGGAGTAATGTCTCAAACAGTCTACGCTTTGATCGTTCCCTGGAAGACTAGTAGTAGTTTCTGATGCACATCTGGGGGCATTCTGTAATGTGTAGACTATCAAAGTGTTCATGAAAGACAGAAATTGCATCGGGATGGAATACAACAGTCACCATGCGCACTTTACTCCATGGGAGTAATGTCTCAAACAGTCTACGCTTTGATCGGTCCTGTAGGACCAGTAGTAGTTGCCGATGCACATCTGGGGGCATTCTGTAATGTGTGGACTATCAGAGTGTAGATGAAACACAGAAATTGCATCGGGATTGAATACAACAGTCACCATGCGCACTTTCCCCCATGGGAGTAAAGTCTCAAACAGTCTACGCTTTGATCGTTCCCTGCATGACTAGTAGTAGTTTCCGATGCACATCTGGAGGCATTCTGTAATCTGTGGACCATCAAAGTGTTGATGAAGCACAGAAATTGCCGTGGGATTAATACAACCGTCACCATGCGCACTTTCCTCCATGGGAAACATGTCTCAAACTGTCTACGCTTTGATCGTTTCCTGGAGGACCAGTAGTAGTTTCCGATGCACATCTGGAGGCATTCTGTAATCTGCGGACCTTCAAAGCGTTGATGAAACACAGAAATTGCATCGGGATTGAATACAACAGTCACCATGCGCACTTCCCTCCATGGGAGTAATGTCTCAAACATTCTACGCTTTGAACGTACCCTGGAAGACCAGTAGTGGTTTCCGATGCACATCTTTAGGCATTCTGTAATCTGTGGACTATCAGAGTGTAGATGAAACACAGAAATGGCATCGGGATTGAATACAACAGTCACCATGCGCACTTTCCTCCATGGGAGTAATGTCTCAAACAGTCTACGCTTTGATCGTTCCCTGCATGATTAGTAGTAGTTTCCGATGCACATCAGGAGGCATTCTGTAATCTGTGGACCATCAAAGTGTTGATGAAAGACAGAAATTGCCGTGGGATTAATACAACCGTCACCATGCGCACTTTCCTCCATGGGAGTAATGTCTCAAACTGTCTACGATTTGATCGTTTCCTGGAGGACCAGTAGTAGTTTCCGATGCACATCTGGAGGCATTCTGTAATCTGCGGACCTTCAAAGTGTTGATGAAATACAGAAATTGCATCGGGATTGAATGCAACAGTCACTATGCGCACTTCCCTCCATGGGAGTAATGTCTCAAACAATCTACGCTTTGAACGTTCCCTGGAAGACCAGTAGTGGTTTCCGATGCACATCTTTAGGCATTCTGTAATCTGTGGACTATCAGAGTGTTGATGAAACACAGAAATTGCATCGGGATTGAATACAATAGTCACCATGCGCACTTTCCTCCATGGGAGTAATGTCTCAAACAGTCTACGCTTCGATCGTTCTCTGCAAGACCAGTAGTATTTCCCGATGCACATCTTTAGGCATTCTGTAATCTGTGGCCCTTCAAAGTGTTGATGAAACACAGAAATTACATCAGGATTGAATTCAACACTCACCATGCGCACATTCTTCCATGGGAGTAATGTCTCAAACAGTCTACGCTTTGATCGTTCCCTGGAAGACTAGTAGTAGTTTCTGATGCACATCTGGGGGCATTCTGTAATGTGTAGACTATCAAAGTGTTCATGAAAGACAGAAATTGCATCGGGATGGAATACAACAGTCACCATGCGCACTTTACTCCATGGGAGTAATGTCTCAAACAGTCTACGCTTTGATCGGTCCTGTAGGACCAGTAGTAGTTGCCGATGCACATCTGGGGGCATTCTGTAATGTGTGGACTGTCAGAGTGTTGATGAAACACAGAAATTGCATCAGGATTGAATTCAACACTCACCATGCACACTTTCCTCCATGGGAGTAAGGTCTCAAACAGTTTACGCTTTGATCGTTCCCTTGAAGACCAGTAGTAGTTTCCGATGCAGACCTTGGGGGTATTCTGTAATGTGTGGACTATCAGAGTGTAGATGAAACACAGAAATTGCATCGGGATTGAATACAACAGACACCATGCGCACTTTCCTCCATGGGAGTAATGTCTCAAACAGTCTACGCTTTGATCGTTCCCTGCAAGACCAGTAGTAGTTTCCGATGCATATCTGGTGTTATTCTGTAATCTGTGGACTATCAGAATGTTGTTGAAACACAGAAATTGCATAGGGATTGAATACAACAGTCACCATGCGCACATTCCTCCATGGGAGTAAGGTCTTAAACAGTCTACGCTTTGATCGTTTCCTGGAAGACCAGTAGTAGTTTCCGATGCAGACCTTGGGGGCATTCTGTAATGTGTGGACTATAAGAGTGTAGATGAAACACAGAAATTGCATCGGGATTGAATACAACAGTCACCATGCGTACTTTCCTCCATGGGAGTAATGTCTCAAACAGTCTACGCTTTGATCGTTCCCTGCATGACTAGTAGTAGTTTCCGATGCACATCTGGAGGCATTCTGTAATCTGTGGACCATCAAAGTGTTGATGAAGCACAGAAATTGCAGTGGGATTAATACAACCGTCACCATGCGCAGTTTCCTCCATGGGAAACATGTCTCAAACTGTGTACGCTTTGATCGTTTCCTGGAGGACCAGTAGTAGTTTTCGATGCACATCTGGAGGCATTCTGTAATCTGCGGACCTTCAAAGTGTTGATGAAACACAGAAATTGCATCAGGATTGAATGCAACAGTAGCCATGCGCACTTCCCTCCATGCGAGTAATGTCTCAAACAATCTACGCTTTGAACGTGGCCCTTCAAAGTGTTGATGAAACACAGAAAATTCATCAGGATTGAATTCAACACTCACCATGCGCACTTTCCTCCATGGGAGTAAGGTCTCAAACAGTTTACGCTTTGATCGTTCCCTTGAAGACCAGTAGTAGTTTCCGATGCAGACCTTGGGGGCATTCTGTAATGTGTGGACTATCAGAGTGTAGATGAAACACAGAAATTGCATCGGGATTGAATACAACAGTCACCATGCGCACATTCCTCCATGGGAGTAATGTCTTAAACAGTCTACGATTTGATCGTTTCCTGGAAGACCAGTAGTAGTTTCTGATGCACATCTGGGGGCATTCTGTAATGTGTGGACTATCAGAGCGTTGATGAAACACAGAAATTGCATCAGGATTGAATTCAACACTCACCATGCGCTCTTTCCTCCGTGGGAGTAAGGTCTCAAACAGTTTACGCTTTGATCGTTCCCTTGAAGACCAGTAGTAGTTTCCGATGCAGACCTTGTGGGCATTCTGTAATCTGTGGACCATCAAAGTGTTGATGAAACACAGAAAATGCAATGGGATTAATACAACAGTCACCATGCGCACTTGCCTCCATGGGAGTAATGTCTCAAACAGTCTACGCTTTGATCGTTTCCTGGAGGACCAGTAGTAGTTTCCGATGCACATCTGGAGGCATTCTGTAATCTGTGGACCTTCAAAGTGTTGATGAATCACAGAAATTGCATCGGGATTGAATACAACAGTCTCCATGCTCACATTCCTCCATGGGAGTAAAGTCTCAAACAGTCTACGCTTTGATCGTTTCCTGGAAGACCAGTAGTAGTTTCTGATGCACGTCTGGGGGCATTCTGTAATGTGTGGACTATCAGAGCGTTGATGAAACACAGAAATTGCATCGGCATTGAATACAACAGTCACCATGCGCTCTATCCTCCATGGGAGAAATGTCTCAAACAGTTTACGCTTTGATCGTTCCCTGGAAAACCAGTAGTAGTTTCCGATGCACATCTGGGGGCATTCTGTAATCTGTGGACCTTCAAAGTGTTGATGAAACACAGAAATTGCATCGGGATTGAATACAACAGTCACCATGCGCACTTCCCTCTATGGGAGTAATGTCTCAAGCAGTCTACGATTTGATCGTTCCCTGGAAGACCAGTAGTAGTTTCCGATGCACATCTGGTGGCATTCTGTAATGTGTGGACTATCAGAGTGTTGATGAAACACAGAATTGCATCGGAATTGAATACAACAGGCACCATGCGCACTTTCCTCCATGGGAGAAATGTCTCAAACAGTTTACGATTTGATCGTTCCCTGGAAGACCAGTAGTAGTTTCCGATGCACATCTGGGGGCATTCTGTAATCTGTGGACTTTCAGAGTGTTGATGAAACACAGAAATTGCATCGGGATTGAAAACAACAGTCAAAATTCGCACTTTCCTCCATGGGTGTAATGGTTCAAACAGTCTACGTTTTGATCGTTTCCTGGAGGACCAGTAGTAGTTTCCGATGCACATCTGGAGGCATTATGTAATCTGCGGACCTTCAAAGTGTTGATGAAACACAGAAATTGCATCGGGATTGAATACAACAGTCACCATGCGCACTTCCCTCCATGGGAGTTATGTCTCAAACAATCTACGCTTTGAACGTTCCCTGGAAGTCCAGTAGTGGTTTCCGATGCACATCTTTAGGCATTCTGTAATATGTGGACTATCAGAGTGTTGATGAAACACAGAAATTGCATCGGGATTGAATACAACAGTCACCATGCGCACTTTCCTCCATGGGAGTAATGTCTCAAACAGTCTACGCTTCGATCGTTCTCTGCAAGACCAGTAGTAGTTCCCGATGCACATCTTTAGGCATTGTGTAGTCTGTGGACCTTCAAAGTGTTGATGAAACACAGAATTCGCCGCCTTATTGAATACAACAGTCACATTGCGCACTTTCCTCCATGGGAGTAATGTCTCAAACAGTCTATGGTTTGATATTTCCTGGAGAACCAGTAGTAGTTTCCGATGCACATCAGGGGGCATTCTGTAATGTGTGGACTATCAGAGTGTTGATGAAACACAGATATTGCTTCGGGATTGAATACAACAGTCAACATCCGCACTTTCCTCCATGGGTGTAATGGTTCAAACAGTCTACGATTTGAATGTTCCCTGCAAGGAATGTAATAGTTTCCGATGCACATCTGGAGGCATTCTGTAATCTCTGGACCCTCCAAGTGTTGATGAAACACAGAAATTGCATCGGAATTGAATACAACTCTCACCATGCGCACTTTCCTCCATGGGAGTAATGTCTCAAACAGTCTACGCTTTGATCGTTCCCTGGAAGACCAGTAGTAGTTTCCGATGCACATCTGGGGGCATTCTGTAATCTGTGGACCTTCAAAGTGTTGATGAAACACAGAAATTGCATCGGGATTGAATAGAACAGTCACCATGTGCACATTTCTCCATGGGAGGAAGGTCTCAAACAGTCTACGCTTTGATCGTTACCTGGAAGACCAGTAGTAGTTTCTGATGCACATCTGGGGGCATTCTGTAATGTGTGGACTATCAGAGCGTTGATGAAACACAGAAATTGCATCAGGATTGAATTCAACACTCACCATGCGCTCTTTCCTCCGTGGGAGTAAGGTCTCAAACAGTTTACGCTTTGATCGTTCCCTTGAAGACCAGTAGTAGTTTCCGATGCAGACCTTGGGGGCATTCTGTAATGTGTGGACTATCAGAGTGTAGATGAAACACAGAAATTGCATCGGGATTGAATACAACAGTCACCATGCTCACATTCCTCCATGGGAGTAAGGTCTCAAACAGTCTACGCTTTGATCGTTTCCTGGAAGACCAGTAGTAGTTTCTGATGCACGTCTGGGGGCATTCTGTAATGTGTGGACTATCAGAGCGTTGATGAAACACAGAAATTGTATCGGCATTGAATACAACAGTCATTATGCGCTCTATCCTCCATGGGAGAAATGGCTCAAACAGTTTACGCTTCGATCGTTCCCTGGAAAACCAGTAGTAGTTTCCGATGCACATCTGGGGTCATTCTGTAATCTGTGGACCTTTAAAGTGTTGATGAAACACAGAAATTGCATCGGGATTGAATACAACAGTCACCATGCGCACTTCCCTCTATGGGAGTAATGTCTCAAGCAGTCTACGCTTTGATCGTTCCCTGGAAGACCAGTAGTAGTTTCCGATGCACATCTGGGGGCATTCTGTAATGTGTGGACTATCAGAGTGTTGATGAAACACAGAATTGCATCGGGATTGAATACAACAGGCACCATGCGCACTGTCCTCCATGGGAGAAATGTCTCATACAGTTTACGATTTGATCGTTCACTGGAAGACCAGTAGTAGTTTCCGATGCACATCTGGGGGCATTCTGTAATCTGTGGACTATCAGAGTGTTGATGAAACACAGAAATTGCATCGGGATTGAAAACAACAGTCAAAATTCGCACTTTCCTCCATGGGTGTAATGGTTCAAACAGTCTACGTTTTGATCGTTTCCTGCAAGGCCGGTAGTAGTTTCCGATGCACTTCTGGTGGCATTCTGTAATCTGTGGACCTTCAAAGTGTTGATGAAACACAGAAATTGCATCGGGATTGAATACAACAGTCACCATGAGCACTTTCCTCCATGGGTGTAATGTCTCAAACAGTCTACGCTTTGATCGTTCCCTGGAAGACAAGTAGTAGTTTCCGATGCACATCTGGTGTCATTCCGTAATCTGTGGACTATCAGAGTGTTGATGAAACACAGAAATTGCATCGGGATAAAAAAAAAAACAGTCACCATGCGCACTTTCCTCCATGGGAGTAATGTCTCAAACAGTCTACGCTTTGATCGTTACCTGCAAGACCAGTAGTAGTTTCCGATGCACATCTGGAGGCATTCTGTAATCTGTGGACCTTCAAAGTGTTGATGAAACACAGAAATTGTCTCGGGATAGACTAAATCAGTCACCCTGCGCTCTTTCCTCCATGGGAGTAATGTCTCAAACAGTCTACGCTTTGAACGTTACCTGCAAGACTAATAGTAGTTTCCGATGCACATCTGGAGGCATTCTGTAATCTGTGGACCTTCAAAGTGTTGATGAAACACAGAAATTGCCTCGGGATTGAATACAACAGCCTCCATGCGCAGTTTCCTCCATGGGAATATTGTCTCAAGACGTCTTCGCTTTGATCGTTCCCTGGAACACCAGTAGTAGTTTCCGATGCACATCTGGGGTCATTCTGTAATCTGTGGACTATCAGAGTGTTGTTGAAACACAGAAATTGCATCGGGATTGAATACAACAGTCACCATGCCCACTTTCCTCAAAGGGAGTTAGGTCTCAAACAGTCTATGCTTTGATCGTTCCCTGGAAGACCAGTAGAAGTTTCAGATGCACATCTGAGGGCATTCTGAAATGTGTGGACTATCAGAGTGTTGATGAAACACAGAAATTGCCTCAGGATTGAATACAACCGTCACCATGCGCACTTTACTCCATGGGAGTAATGTCTCAAACAGTCTACGCTTTGATCGGTCCCTGCATGACCAGTAGTAGTTTCCGATGCACATCTGGAGGCATTATGTAATCTGTGGTCCATCAAAGTGTTGATGAAACACAGAAATTTTCGTGGGATTGAATACAACAGTCACCATGCCCACTTTCCTCCATGGGAGTAATGTCTCAAACAGTCTGCGCTTTGATCGTTCCCTGGAAGACCTGTAGTAGTTTCCGATGCACATCTTTAGGCATTCTGTAATCTGTGGACTATCAGAGTGTTGATGAAACACAGAAATTGCATCGGGATTGAATACAACAGTCACAATGCGCACTTTCCTCCATGGGAGTAATGTCTCAAACAGTCTACGCTTTGATCGATTCCTGTAGAACCAGTAGTAGATTCCGATGCACATCTACAGGCATTCTGTAATCTGTGGACATTCAAAGTTTTGATGAAACACAGAAATTATATCAGGATTGAATATAACATTCACCATGCGCACTTTCCGCCATGGGAGTAATCTCTCAATCAGTCTACGCTTTGATCGTTCCCTGGAAGACCAGTAGTAGTTTGCGATGTACATCTGAAGGCATTCTGTAATCTGCGGACCTTCAAAGTGTTGATGAAACACAGAAATTGCATCGGGATTGAATGCAAGTCACCATGCACACTTTCCTCCATGGGAGTAATGTCTCAAACAAGTTACGCTTTGATCGTCTCTGGAAGACCAGTAGTAGTTTCCGATGCACATCTGGTGTAATTCTGTAATCTGTGGACTATCAGAGTGTTGTTGAAACACAGAAATTGCATCGGGATTGAATACAACAGTCACCATGCGCACTTTCCTCCATGGGAGTAATGTCTCAAACAGTCTACGCTTTGATCGTTTCCTGGAATACCGGTAGTAGTTTTCGATGCACATCTGGACTCTTTCTGTAATCTGTGGACCTTCAAAATGTTGATGAGACTCAGAAATTGCATCGGGATTGAATACAACAGTCACCATGCGCACTGTCCTCCATGGGAGTAATGTCTCAAATAATCTACGCTTTTGATCGTTCCCTGGAAGACCAGTAGTAGTTTCCGATGCACATCTTTAGGCATTCTGTAATGTGTGGACTATCAGAGTGTTGATGAAACACAGAAATTGCATCGGGAATGAATACAACATGCGCACTTTCCTCCATGGGAGTAATCTCTCAAACAGTTTACGCTTTGATCGTTCCTTGGAAGACCAGTAGTAGTTTCCGATGCACACCTTGGGGCATTCTGTAATGTGTGGACTATCAGAGTGTTGATGAAACACAGAAATTGCATCGGGATTGAATACAACAGTCACCTTGCGCACTTTCCTCCATGGGAGTAATTTCTCAAACAGTCTACGCTTTGATCGTTTCCTGGAGGACCAGTAGTAGTTTCCGATGCCATCTGGAGGCATTTTGTAATCTGTGGACCTTCAAAGTGTTGATTAAACACAGAAATTGCATCGGGATTGAATACAACAGTCACCATGCGTACTTTCCTCCATGGGAATATTGTCTCAAAGAGTCTACGCTTTGATCGTTCTCTGGAGGACCTGTAGTAGTTTCCGATGCACATCTTTAGGCATTCTGTAATCTGTGGACTATCAGAGTGTTGACGAAGCACAGAAATTGCATCGGGATTGAATACAACAGTCAACATGCGCACTTTCCTCCATGGGAGTAATGTCTCAATCAGTTAACGCTTTGATCGTTCCCTGGAAGAGCAGTAGTAGTATCCGATGCACATCTGGGGGCATTAGGTAATGTGTTGACTATCAGAGTGTTGATGAAACACAGAAATTGCATCGGGATTGAATACAACAGTCACCATGCGCACTTTCCTCAATGGGAGTAATGTCTCAAACAGTCTACGTTTTGATCGTTTCCTGGAGGACCAGTAGTAGTTTCCGATGCACATCTGGAGGCATTCTGTAATCTGTGGACCTTCAAAGTGTTGATGAAACACAGAAATTGCATCGGGATAGAGTAAAACAGCCACCGTGCGCACTTTAATCCATGGGAGTAATGTCTCAAACAGTCTACGCTTTGATCGTTACCTGCAAGACCAGTAGTAGTTTCCGATGCACATCTGGAGGCATTCTATAATCTGTGGACCTTCAAAGTGTTGATGAAACAAAGAAATTGCCGCGGGATTGAATACAACAGTCACCATGAGCACTTTCCTCCATGGGAGTAATGTCTCAAACAGTCTACGCTTTGATCGGTCCTGTAGGACCAGTAGTAGTTTCCGATGCACATCTGGAGGCATTCTGTAATCTGTGGCCTTTCAAAGTGCTGATGAAACACAGATATTGCATCGGGATTGAATACAACAGTCACCATGCGCACTTTCCTCCATGGGAGTAATGTCTCAAACAGTCTACACTTTGATCGTTTCCTGGAAGACCAGTAGTAGATTCCGATGCACATCTGGAGGCATTCTGTAATCTGTGGACATTCAAAGTTTTGATGAAACACAGAAATTGCATCAGGATTCAATACAACATTCACCATGCGCACTTTCCTCCATGGGAGTAATGTCTCAAACAGTCTACGCTTTGATCGTTCCCTGGAAGATAAGTAGTAGTTTCCGATGCATATCTGGTGTCATTCCGTAATCTGTGGACTATCAGAGTGTTGATGAAACACAGAAATTGCATCGGGATGGAATAAAACAGTCACCATGCGCAGTTTCCTCCATCTGAGTCATGTCTCAAACAGTCTACGCTTTGATCGTTTCCTGCAAGGCCGGTAATAGTATCCGATGCACTTCTGGTGGCATTCTGTAATCTGTGGACCTTCAAAGTGTTGATGAAACACAGAAATTGCATCGGGATTGAATACAACAGTCACCATGAGCACTTTTCTCCATGGGTGTAATGTCTCAAACAGTCTACGCTTTGATCGTTCCCTGGAAGACAAGTAGTAGTTTCCGATGCACATCTGGTCTCATTCCGTAATCTGTGGACTATCAGAGTGTTGATGAAACACAGAAATTGCATCGGGATTGAATACAACAGTCACCATTCGCACTTTCCTCCATGGTAGTAATGTCTCAAACAGTCTACGCTTTGATCGCTCCCTGCAAGGCCAGTAGTAGTTTCCGATGCACATCTGGAGGCGTTCTGTTATCTGTGGCCTTTCAAAGTGCTGATGAAACACAGAAATTGCATCGGGATAAAATAAAACAGTCATCATGCGCACTTTCCTCCATCGGAGTAATGTCTCAAACTGTCTACGCTTTGATCGTTACCTGCAAGACCAGTAGTAGTTTCTGATGCACATCTGGGGGCATTCTGTAATGTGTGGACTATCAGAGTGTTGATGAAACACAGAATTGCATCGGGATTGAATACAACAGGCACCATGCGCACTTTCCTCCATGGGAGAAATGTCTCAAACAGTTTACGATTTGATCGTTCCCTGGAAGACCTGTAGTAGTTTCCGATGCACATCTGGGGCATTCTGTAATCTGTGGACTATCAGAGTGTTGATGAAACACAGAAATTGATTCGGGATTGAAAACAACAATCAAAATTCGCACTTTCCTCCATGGGTGTAATGGTTCAAAGAGTCTACATTTTGATCATTTCCTGCAAGGCCGGTAGTAGTTTCCGATGCACTTCTGGTGGCATTCTGTACTCTGTGGACCTTCAAAGTGTTGATCAAACACAGAAATTGCATCGGGATTGAATACAACAGTCACCATGAGCACTTTCCTCCATGGGTGTAATGTCTCAAACAGTCTACGTTTTGATCGGTCCCTGGAAGACCTGTAGTAGTTTCCGATGCACATCTTCAGGCATTCTGTAATCTGTGGACTATCAGAGTGTTGATGAAACACAGAAATTGCATCGGGATTGAATACAACAGTCACCATGCGCACTTTCCTCCATGGTAGTAATGTCTCAAACAGTCTACGCTTTGATCGCTCCCTGCAAGGCCAGTAGTAGTTTCCGATGCACATCTGGAGGCGTTCTGTTATCTGTGGATCTTCAAAGAGTTGATGATACACAGAAATTGCATCGGGATTGAATACAAAAGTCACCATGCGCACTTTCCTCCATGGGAGTAATGTCTCAAACAGTCTACGCTTTGATCGATTCCTGTAGAACCAGTAGTAGATTCCGATGCACATCTACAGGCATTCTGTAATCTGTGGACATTCAAAGTTTTGATGAAACACAGAAATTACATCAGGATTGAATATAACATTCACCATGCGCACTTTCCGCCATGGGAGTAATGTCTCAATCAGTCTACGCTTTGATCGTTCCCTGGAAGACCAGTAGTAGTTTGCGATGCACATCTGAAGGCATTCTGTAATCTGCGGACCTTCAAAGTGTTGATGAAACACAGAAATTGCATCGGGATTGAATGCAAGTCACCATGCACACTTTCCTCCATGGGAGTAATGTCTCAAACAAGATACGCTTTGATCGTCTCTGGAAGACCAGTAGTAGTTTCCGATGCACATCCGGTGTCATTCTGTAATCTGTGGACTATCAGAGTGTTGTTGAAACACAGAAATTGCATCGGGATTGAATACAACAGTCACCATGCGCACTTTCCTCCATGGGAGTAATGTCTCAAACAGTCTACGCTTTGATCGTTTCCTGGAGGACCAGTAGTAGTTTCCGATGCACATCTGGAGGCATTCTGTAATCTGTGGACCTTCAAAGTGTTGATGAAACACAGAAATTGCATCGGGATAGAGTAAAACAGTCACCGTGCGCACTTTAATCCATGGGAGTAATGTCTCAAACAGTCTACGCTTTGATCGTTACCTGCAAGACCAGTAGTAGTTTCCGATGCACATCTGGAGGCATTCTGTAATCTGTGGACCTTCAAAGTGTTGATGAAACAAAGAAATTGCCGCGGGATTGAATACAACAGTCACCATGCGCTCTTTCCTCCGTGGGAGTAATGTCTCAATCAGTCTACGCTTTGATCGGTCCTGTAGGACCAGTAGTAGTTTCCGATGCACATCTGGAGGCATTCTGTAATCTGTGGCCTTTCAAAGTGCTGATGAAACACAGATATTGTATCGGGATTGAATACAACATTCACCATGCGCACTTTCCTCCATGGGAGTAATGTCTCAAACAGTCTACGCTTTGATCGTTCCCTGGAAGACCAGTAGTAGTTTCCGATGCACATCTGGGGGCATTCTGTAATCTGTGGACCTTCAAAGTATTGATGAAACACAGAAATTGCATCGGGATTGAATACAACAGGCACCATGCGCACTTCCCTCTATGGGAGTAATGTCTCAAGCAGTCTACGCTTTGATCGTTCACTGGAAGACCAGTAGTAGTTTCCGATGCACATCTGGAGGCATTCTGTAATCTGTGGCCTTTCAAAGTGCTGATGAAACACAAATATTGCATCGGGATTGAATACAACAGTCACCATGCGCACTTTCCTCCATGGGAGTAATGTCTCAAACAGTCTACGCTTTGATCGTTTCCTGGAAGACCAGTAGTAGATTCCGATGCACATCTGGAGGCATTCTGTAATCTGTGGACATTCAAAGTTTTGATGAAACACAGATATTGCATCAGGATTGAATACAACATTCACCATGCGCACTTTCCTCCATGGGAGTAATGTCTCAAACAGTCTACGCTTTGATCGTTCCCTGGAAGACCAGTAGTAGTTTCCGATGCACATCTGGGGCATTCTGTAATCTGTGGACTATCAGAGTGTTGATGAAACACAGAAATTGCATCGGGATTGAAAACAACAGTCAAAATTCGCACTTTCCTCCATGGGTGAAATGCTTCAAACAGTCGACGTTTTGATCGTTTCCTGCAAGGCCGGTAGTAGTATCCGATGCACTTCTGGTGGCATTCTGTAATCTGTGGACCTTCAAAGTGTTGATGAAACACAGGAATTGCATCGGGATTGAATACAACAGTCACCATGAGCACTTTCCTCCATGGGTGTAATGTCTCAAACAGTCTACGCTTTGATCGTTCCCTGGAGGACAAGTAGTAGTTTCCGATGCACATCTGGTGTCATTCCGTAATCTGTGGACTATCAGAGTGTTGATGAAACACAGAAATTGCATCGGGATTGAATACAACAGTCACCATGCGCACTTTCCTCCATGGTAGTATTGTCTCAAACAGTCTACGCTTTGATCGCTCCCTGCAAGGCCAGTAGTAGTTTCCGATGCACATCTGGAGGCGTTCTGTTATCTGTGGATCTTCAAAGAGTTGATGATACACAGAAATTGCATCGGGATTGAATACAAAAGTCACCATGCGCACTTTCCTCCATGGGAGTAATGTCTCAAACAGTCTACGCTTTGATCGATTCCTGTAGAACCAGTAGTAGATTCCGATGCACATCTACAGGCATTCTGTAATCTGTGGACATTCAAAGTTTTGATGAAACACAGAAATTACATCAGGATTGAATATAACATTCACCATGCGCACTTTCCGCCATGGGAGTAATGTCTCAATCAGTCTACGCTTTGATCGTTCCCTGGAAGACCAGTAGTAGTTTGCGATGCACATCTGGAGGCATTCTGTAATCTGTGGCCTTTCAAAGGGCTGATGAAACACAGAAATTGCATCGGGATAAAATAAAACAGTCACCATGCGCACTTTCCTCCATGGGAGTAATGTCTCAAACTGTCTACGCTTTGATCGTTACCTGCAAGACCAGTAGTAGTTTCTGATGCACATCTGGGGGCATTCTGTAATGTGTGGACTATCAGAGTGTTGATGAAACACAGAATTGCATCGGGATTTAATACAACAGGCACCATGCGCACTTTCCTCCATGGGAGAAATGTCTCAAACAGTTTACGATTTGTTCGTTCCCTGGAAGACCAGTAGTAGTTTCCGATGCACATCTGGGGTAGTCTGTAATCTGTGGACTATCAGAGTGTTGATGAAACACAGAAATTGATTCGGGATTGAAAACAACAGTCAAAATTCGCACTTTCCTCCATGGGTGTAATGGTTCAAACAGTCTACATTTTGATCGTTTCCTGCAAGGCCGGTAGTAGTTTCCGATGCACTTCTGGTGGCATTCTGTAATCTGTGGACCTTCAAAGTGTTGATCAAACATAGAAATTGCATCGGGATTGAATACAACAGTCACCATGAGCACTTTCCTCCATGGGTGTAATGTCTCAAAGAGTCTACGTTTTGATCGGTCCCTGGAAGACCTGTAGTAGTTTCTGATGCACATCTTCAGGCATTCTGTAATCTGTGGACTATCAGAGTGTTGATGAAACACAGAAATTGCATCGGGATTGAATACAACAGTCACCATGCGCACTTTCCTCCATGGTAGTAATGTCTCAAACAGTCTACGCTTTGATCGCTCCCTGCAAGGCCAGTAGTAGTTTCCGATGCACATCTGGAGGCGTTCTGTTATCTGTGGATCTTCAAAGAGTTGATGATACACAGAAATTGCATCGGGATTGAATACAAAAGTCACCATGCGCACTTTCCTCCATGGGAGTAATGTCTCAAACAGTCTACACTTTGATCGTTCCCTGGAAGACCAGTAGTAGTTTGCGATGCACATCTGAAAGCATTCTGTAATCTGCGGACCTTCAAAGTGTTGATGAAACACAGAAATTGCATCGGGATTGAATGCAAGTCACCATGCACACTTTCCTCCATGGGAGTAATGTCTCAAACAAGTTACGCTTTGATCGTCTCTGGAAGACCAGTAGTAGTTTCCGATGCACATCTGGTGTCATTCTGTAATCTGTGGACTATCAGAGTGATGATGAAACACAGAAATTGCATCGGGATTGAATACAACAGTCACCATGCGCACTTTCCTCCATGGGAGTAATGTCTCAAACAGTCTACGCTTTGATCGTTTCCTGGAGGACCAGTAGTAGTTTCCGATGCACATCTGGAGGCATTCTGTAATCTGTGGCCTTTCAAAGTGCTGATGAAACACAGATATTGTATCGGGATTGAATACAACATTCACCATGCGCACTTTCCTCCATGGGAGTAATGTCTCAAACAGTCTACGCTTTGATCGTTCACTGGAAGACCAGTAGTAGTTTCCGCTGCACATCTGGAGGCATTCTGTAATGTGTGGACTATCAGAGTGTTGATGAAACACAGAAATTGCATCCGGACTGAATACAACAGGCACCATGCGCACTTTCCTCCATGGGAGAAATGTCTCAAACAGTTTACGATTTGATCGTTTCCTGGAAGACCAGTAGTAGTTTCTGATGCACGTCTGGGGGCATTCTGTAATGTGTGGACTATCAGAGCGTTGATGAAATACAGAAATTGCACCGGCATTGAATACAACAGTCACCATGCGCTCTATCCTCCATAGGAGAAATGTCTCAAACAGTTTACGCTTTGATCGTTCCCTGGAAGACCAGTAGTAGTTTCCGATGCACATCTGGGGGCATTCTGTAATCTGTGGACTATCAGAGTTTTGATGAAACACAGAATTGCATCGGGATTGAATACAAAAGGCACCATGCGCACTTTCCTCCATGGGAGAAATGTCTCAAACAGTTTACGATTTGATCGTTTCCTGGAAGACCAGTAGTAGTTTCTGATGCACGTCTGGGGGCATTCTGTAATGTGTGGACTATCAGAGCGTTGATGAAACACAGAAATTGCATCGGCATTGAATACAACAGTCACCATGCGCTCTATCTTCCATAGGAGAAATGTCTCAAACAGTTTACGCTTTGATCGTTCCCTGGAAGACCAGTAGTAGTTTCCGATGCACATCTGGGGGCATTCTGTAATCTGTGGACTATCAGAGTGTTGATGAAACACAGAATTGCATCGGGATTGAATACAAAAGGCACCATGCGCACTTTCCTCCATGGGAGTAATGTCTCAAACAGTCTACGCTTTGATCGTTCCCTGGGAGACCAGTAGTAGTTTCCGATGCACATCTGGGGCATTCTGTAATCTGTGGACTATCAGAGTGTTGATGAAACACAGAAATTGCATCGGGATTGAAAACAACAGTCAAAATTCGCACTTTCCTCCATGGCTGTAATGGTTCAAACAGTCTACGTTTTGATCGTTTCCTGCAAGGCCGGTAGTAGTATCCGATGCACTTCTGGTGGCATTCTGTAATCTGTGGACCTTCAAAGTGTTGATGAAACACAGAAATTGCATCGGGATTGAATACAACAGTCACCATGCGCACTTTCCTCCATGGTAGTAATGTCTCAAACAGTCTACGCTTTGATCGCTCCCTGCAAGGCCAGTAGTAGTTTCCGATGCACATCTGGAGGCGTTCTGTTATCTGTGGATCTTCAAAGAGTTGATGATACACAGAAATTGCATCGGGATTGAATACAAAAGTCACCATGCGCACTTTCCTCCATGGGAGTAATGTCTCAAACAGTCTACGTTTTGATCGATTCCTGTAGAACCAGTAGTAGATTCCGATGCACGTCTACAGGCATTCTGTAATCTGTGGACATTCAAAGTTTTGATGAAACACAGAAATTACATCAGGATTGAATATAACATTCACCATGCGCACTTTCCGCCATGGGAGTAATGTCTCAATCAGTCTACGCTTTGATCGTTCCCTGGAAGACCAGTAGTAGTTTGCGATGCACATCTGGAGGCATTCTATAATCTGTTGCCTTTCAAAGTGCTGATGAAACACAGAAATTGCATCGGGATAAAATAAAACAGTCACCATGCGCACTTTCCTCCATGGGAGTAATGTCTCAAACTGTCTACGCTTTGATCGTTACCTGCAAGACCAGTAGTAGTTTCTGATGCACATCTGGGGGCATTCTGTAATGTGTGGACTATCAGAGTGTTGATGAAACACAGAATTGCATTGGGATTGAATACAATAGGCACCATGCGCACTTTCCTCCATGGGAGAAATGTCTCAAACAGTTTACGATTTGATCGTTCCCTGGAAGACCAGTAGTAGTTTCCGATGCACATCTGGGGCATTCTGTAATCTGTGGACTATCAGAGTGTTGATGAAACACAGAAATTGATTCGGGATTGAAAACAACAGTCAAAATTCGCACTTTCCTCCATGGGTGTAATGGTTCAAACAGTCTACATTTTGATCGTTTCCTGCAAGGCCGGTAGTAGTTTCCGATGCACTTCTGGTGGCATTCTGTAATCTGTGGACCTTCAAAGTGTTGATCAAACACAGAAATTGCATCGGGATTGAGTACAACAGTCACCATGAGCACTTTCCTCCATGGGTGTAATGTCTCAAACAGTCTACGTTTTGATCGGTCCCTGGAAGACCTGTAGTAGTTTCCGATGCACATCTTCAGGCATTCTGTAATCTGTGGACTATCAGAGTGTTGATGAAACACAGAAATTGCATCCGGATTGAATACAACAGGCACCATGCGCACTTTCCTCCATGGGAGAAATGTCTCAAACAGTTTACGATTTGATCGTTTCCTGGAAGACCAGTAGTAGTTTCTCATGCACGTCTGGGGGCATTCTGTAATGTGTGGACTATCAGAGCGTTGATGAAACACAGAAGTTGCATCGGCGTTGAATACAACAGTCACCATGCGCTCTATCCTCCATAGGAGAAATGTCTCAAACAGTTTACGCTTTGATCGTTCCCTGGAAGACCAGTAGTAGTTTCCGATGCACATCTGGGGGCATTCTGTAATCTGTGGACTATCAGAGTGTTGATGAAACACAGAATTGCATCGGGATTGAATACAAAAGGCACCATGCGCACTTTCCTCCATGGGAGAAATGTCTCAAACAGTTTACGATTTGATCGTTCCCTGGAAGACCAGTAGTAGTTTCCGATGCACATCTGGGGCATTCTGTAATCTGTGGACTATCAGAGTGTTGATGAAACACAGAAATTGCATCGGGATTGAAAACAACAGTCAAAATTCGCACTTTCCTCCATGGGTGTAATGGTTCAAACAGTCTACGTTTTGATCGTTTCCTGCAAGGCCGGTAGTAGTATCCGATGCACTTCTGGTGGCATTCTGTAATCTGTGGACCTTCAAAGTGTTGATGAAACACAGAAATTGCATCGGGATTGAATACAACAGTCACCATGAGCACTTTCCTCCATGGGTGTAATGTCTTAAACAGTCTACGCTTTGATCGTTCCCTGGAAGACAAGTAGTAGTTTCCGATGCACATCTGGTGTCATTCCGTAATCTGTGGACTATCAGAGTGTTGATGAAACACAGAAATTGCATCGGGATAAAATAAAAAAGTCACCATGCGCACTTTCCTCCATGGGAGTAATGTCTCAAACTGTCTACGCTTTGATCGTTACCTGCAAGACCAGTAGTAGTTTCTGATGCACATCTGAGGGCATTCTGTAATGTGTGGACTATCAGAGTGTTGATGAAACACAGAATTGCATCGGGATTGAATACAACAGTCACCATGCGCACTTTCCTCCATGGGAGTAATTTCTCAAACAGTCTACGCTTTCATCGTTTCCTGGAGGACCAGTAGTAGTTTCCGATGCCATCTGGAGGCATTTTGTAATCTGTGGACCTTCAAAGTGTTGATTAAACACAGAAATTGCATCGGGATTGAATACAACAGTCACCATGCGTACTTTCCTCCATGGGAATATTGTCTCAAAGAGTCTACGCTTTGATCGTTCTCTGGAGGACCTGTAGTAGTTTCCGATGCACATCTTTAGGCATTCTGTAATCTGTGGACTATCAGAGTGTTGACGAAGCACAGAAATTGCATCGGGATTGAATACAACAGTCAACATGCGCACTTTCCTCCATGGGAGTAATGTCTCAATCAGTTAACGCTTTGATCGTTCCCTGGAAGAGCAGTAGTAGTTTCCGATGCACATCGGGGGCATTAGGTAATGTGTTGACTATCAGAGTGTTGATGAAACACAGAAATTGCATCGGGATTGAATACAACAGTCACCATGCGCACTTTCCTCAATGGGAGTAATGTCTCAAACAGTCTACGCTTTGATCGTTTCCTGGAGGACCAGTAGTAGTTTCCGATGCACATCTGGAGGCATTCTGTAATCTGTGGACCTTCAAAGTGTTGATGAAACACAGAAATTGCATCGGGATAGAATACAACAGTCACCATGAGCACTTTCCTCCATGGGTGTAATGTCTCAAACAGTCTACGCTTTGATCGTTCCCTGGAAGACAAGTAGTAGTTTCCGATGCACATCTGGTGTCATTCCGTAATCTGTGGACTATCAGAGTGTTGATGAAACACAGAAATTGCATCGGGATTGAATACAACAGTCACCATGCGCACTTTCCTCCATGGTAGTAATGTCTCAAACAGTCTACGCTTTGATCGCTCCCTGCAAGGCCAGTAGTAGTTTCCAATGCACATCTGGAGGCGTTCTGTTATCTGTGGATCTTCAAAGAGTTGATGATACACAGAAATTGCATCGGGATTGAATACAAAAGTCACCATGCGCACTTTCCTCCATGGGAGTAATGTCTCAAACAGTCTACGCTTTGATCGATTCCTGTAGAACCAGTAGTAGATTCCGATGCACGTCTACAGGCATTCTGTAATCTGTGGACATTCAAAGTTTTGATGAAACACAGAAATTACATCAGGATTGAATATAACATTCACCATGCGCACTTTCCGCCATGGGAGTAATGTCTCAATCAGTCTACGCTTTGATCGTTCCCTGGAAGACCAGTAGTAGTTTGCGATGCACATCTGGAGGCATTCTGTAATCTGTGGCCTTTCAAAGTGCTGATGAAACACAGAAATTGCATCGGGATAAAATAAAACAGTCACCATGCGCACTTTCCTCCATGGGAGTAATGTCTCAAACTGTCTACGCTTTGATCGTTACCTGCAAGACCAGTAGTAGTTTCTGATGCACATCTGGGGGCATTCTGTAATGTGTGGACTATTAGAGTGTTGATGAAACACAGAATTGCATCGGGATTGAATGCAACAGGCACCATGCGCACTTTCCTCCATGGGAGAAATGTCTCAAACAGTTTACGATTTGATCGTTCCCTGGAAGACCAGTAGTAGTTTCCGATGAACATCTGGGGCATTCTGTAATCTGTGGACTATCAGAGTGTTGATGAAACACAGAAATTGATTCGGGATTGAAAACAACAGTCAAAATTCGCACTTTCCTCCATGGGTGTAACGGTTCAAACAGTCTACATTTTGATCGTTTCCTGCAAGGCCGGTAGTAGTTTCCGATGCACTTCTGGTGGCATTCTGTAATCTGTGGACCTTCAAAGTGTTGATCAAACACAGAAATTGCATCGGGATTGAATACAACAGTCACCATGAGCACTTTCCTCCATGGGTGTAATGTCTCAAACAGTCTACGTTTTGATCGGTCCCTGGAAGACCTGTAGTAGTTTCCGATGCACATCTTCAGGCATTCTGTAATCTGTGGACTATCAGAGTGTTGATGAAACACAGAAATTGCATCGGGATTGAATACAACAGTCACCATGCGCACTTTCCTCCATGGTAGTAATGTCTCAAACAGTCTACGTTTTGATCGCTCCCTGCAAGGCCAGTAGCAGTTTCCGATGCACATCTACAGGCATTCTGTAATCTGTGGACATTCAAAGTTTTGATGAAACACAGAAATTACATCAGGATTGAATATAACATTCACCATGCGCACTTTCCGCCATGGGAGTAATGTCTCAATCAGTCTACGCTTTGATCGTTCCCTGGAAGACCAATAGTAGTTTGCGATGCACATCTGAAGGCATTCTGTAATCTGCGGACCTTCAAAGTGTTGATGAAACACAGAAATTGCATCGGGATTGAATGCAAGTCACCATGCACACTTTCCTCCATGGGAGTAATGTCTCAAACAAGTTACGCTTTGATCGTCTCTGGAAGACCAGTAGTAGTTTCCGATGCACATCTGGTGTCATTCTGTAATCTGTGGACTATCAGAGTGTTGTTGAAACACAGAAATTGCATCGGGATTGAATACAACAGTCACCATGCGCACTTTCCTCCATGGGAGTAATGTCTCAAACAGTCTACGCTTTGATCGTTTCCTGGAGGACCAGTAGTAGTTTCCGATGCACATCTGGAGGCATTCTGTAATCTGTGGACCTTCAAAGTGTTGAAGAAACACAGAAATTGCATCGGGATAGAGTAAAACAGTCACCGTGCGCACTTTAATCCATGGGAGTAATGTCTCAAACAGTCTACGCTTTGATCGTTACCTGCAAGACCAGTAGTAGTTTCCGATGCACATCTGGAGGCATTCTGTAATCTGTGGACCCGCAAAGAGTTGATGAAACAAAGAAATTGCCGCGGGATTGAATACAACAGTCACCATGCGCTCTTTCCTCCGTGGGAGTAATGTCTCAATCAGTCTACGCTTTGATCGGTCCTGTAGGACCAGTAGTAGTTTCCGATGCACATCTGGAGGCATTCTGTAATCTGTGGCCTTTCAAAGTGCTGATGAAACACAGATATTGTATCGGGATTGAATACAACAGTCACCATGCGCACTTTCCTCCATGGGAGTAATGTCTCAAACAGTCTACGCTTTGATCGTTTCCTGTAAGACCAGTAGTAGATTCCGATGCACATCTGGAGGCATTCTGTAATCTGTGGACAATCAAAGTTTTGATGAAACACAGAAATTGCATCAGGATTGAATACAACATTCACCATGCGCACTTTCCTCCATGGGAGTAATGTCTCAAACAGTCTACGCTTTGATCGTTCCCTGGAAGACCAGTAGTAGTTTCCGATGCACATCTGGGGGCATTCTGTAATCTGTGGACCTTCAAAGTGTTGATGAAACACAGAAATTGCATCGGGATTGAATACAACAGGCACCATGCGCCCTTCCCTCTATGGGAGTAATGTCTCAAGCAGTCTACGCTTTGATCGTTCACTGGAAGACCAGTAGTAGTTTCCGATGCACATCTGGAGGCATTCTGTAATGTGTGGACTATCAGAGTGTTGATGAAACACAGAAATTGCATCCGGATTGAATACAACAGGCACCATGCGCACTTTCCTCCATGGGAGAAATGTCTCAAACAGTTTACGATTTGATCGTTTCCTGGAAGACCAGTAGTAGTTTCTGATGCACGTCTGGGGGCATTCTGTAATGTGTGGACTATCAGAGCGTTGATGAAACACAGAAATTGCATCGGCATTGAATACAACAGTCACCATGCGCTCTATCCTCCATAGGAGAAATGTCTCAAACAGTTTACGCTTTGATCGTTCCCTGGAAGACCAGTAGTAGTTTCCGATGCACATCTGGGGGCATTCAGTAATCTGTGGACTATCAGAGTGTTGATGAAACACAGAAATTGCATCGGGATTGAAAACAACAGTCAAAATTCGCACTTTCCTCCATGGGTGTAATGGTTCAAACAGTCTACGTTTTGATCGTTTCCTGCAAGGCCGGTAGTAGTATCCGATGCACTTCTGGTGGCATTCTGTAATCTGTGGACATTCAAAGTTTTGATGAAACACAGAAATTACATCAGGATTGAATATAACATTCACCATGCGCACTTTCCGCCATGGGAGTAATGTCTCAATCAGTCTACGCTTTGATCGTTCCCTGGAAGACCAGTAGTAGTTTGCGATGCACATCTGGAGGCATTCTATAATCTGTTGCCTTTCAAAGTGCTGATGAAACACAGAAATTGCATCGGGATAAAATAAAACAGTCACCATGCGCACTTTCCTCCATGGGAGTAATGTCTCAAACTGTCTACGCTTTGATCGTTACCTGCAAGACCAGTAGTAGTTTCTGATGCACATCTGGGGGCATTCTGTAATGTGTGGACTATCAGAGTGTTGATGAAACACAGAATTGCATTGGGATTGAATACAATAGGCACCATGCGCACTTTCCTCCATGGGAGAAATGTCTCAAACAGTTTACGATTTGATCGTTCCCTGGAAGACCAGTAGTAGTTTCCGATGCACATCTGGGGCATTCTGTAATCTGTGGACTATCAGAGTGTTGATGAAACACAGAAATTGATTCGGGATTGAAAACAACAGTCAAAATTCGCACTTTCCTCCATGGGTGTAATGGTTCAAACAGTCTACATTTTGATCGTTTCCTGCAAGGCCGGTAGTAGTTTCCGATGCACTTCTGGTGGCATTCTGTAATCTGTGGACCTTCAAAGTGTTGATCAAACACAGAAATTGCATCGGGATTGAGTACAACAGTCACCATGAGCACTTTCCTCCATGGGTGTAATGTCTCAAACAGTCTACGTTTTGATCGGTCCCTGGAAGACCTGTAGTAGTTTCCGATGCACATCTTCAGGCATTCTGTAATCTGTGGACTATCAGAGTGTTGATGAAACACAGAAATTGCATCCGGATTGAATACAACAGGCACCATGCGCACTTTCCTCCATGGGACAAATGTCTCAAACAGTTTACGATTTGATCGTTTCCTGGAAGACCAGTAGTAGTTTCTCATGCACGTCTGGGGGCATTCTGTAATGTGTGGACTATCAGAGCGTTGATGAAACACAGAAGTTGCATCGGCGTTGAATACAACAGTCACCATGCGCTCTATCCTCCATAGGAGAAATGTCTCAAACAGTTTACGCTTTGATCATTCCCTGGAAGACCAGTAGTAGTTTCCGATGCACATCTGGGGGCATTCTGTAATCTGTGGACTATCAGAGTGTTGATGAAACACAGAATTGCATCGGGATTGAATACAAAAGGCACCATGCGCACTTTCCTCCATGGGAGAAATGTCTCAAACAGTTTACGATTTGATCGTTCCCTGGAAGACCAGTAGTAGTTTCCGATGCACATCTGGGGCATTCTGTAATCTGTGGACTATCAGAGTGTTGATGAAACACAGAAATTGCATCGGGATTGAAAACAACAGTCAAAATTCGCACTTTCCTCCATGGGTGTAATGGTTCAAACAGTCTACGTTTTGATCGTTTCCTGCAAGGCCGGTAGTAGTATCCGATGCACTTCTGGTGGCATTCTGTAATCTGTGGACCTTCAAAGTGTTGATGAAACACAGAAATTGCATCGGGATTGAATACAACAGTCACCATGAGCACTTTCCTCCATAGGTGTAATGTCTTAAACAGTCTACGCTTTGATCGTTCCCTGGAAGACAAGTAGTAGTTTCCGATGCACATCTGGTGTCATTCCGTAATCTGTGGACTATCAGAGTGTTGATGAAACACAGAAATTGCATCGGGATAAAATAAAAAAGTCACCATGCGCACTTTCCTCCATGGGAGTAATGTCTCAAACTGTCTACGCTTTGATCGTTACCTGCAAGACCAGTAGTAGTTTCTGATGCACATCTGGGGGCATTCTGTAATGTGTGGACTATCAGATTGTTGATGAAACACAGAATTGCATCGGGATTGAATACAACAGTCACCATGCGCACTTTCCTCCATGGGAGTAATTTCTCAAACAGTCTACGCTTTGATCGTTTCCTGGAGGACCAGTAGTAGTTTCCGATGCCATCTGGAGGCATTTTGTAATCTGTGGACCTTCAAAGTGTTGATTAAACACAGAAATTGCATCGGGATTGAATACAACAGTCACCATGCGTACTTTCCTCCATGGGAATATTGTCTCAAAGAGTCTACGCTTTGATCGTTCTCTGGAGGACCTGTAGTAGTTTCCGATGCACATCTTTAGGCATTCTGTAATCTGTGGACTATCAGAGTGTTGACGAAGCACAGAAATTGCATCGGGATTGAATACAACAGTCAACATGCGCACTTTCCTCCATGGGAGTAATGTCTAAATCAGTTAACGCTTTGATCGTTCCCTGGAAGAGCAGTAGTAGTTTCCGATGCACATCGGGGGCATTAGGTAATGTGTTGACTATCAGAGTGTTGATGAAACACAGAAATTGCATCGGGATTGAATACAACAGTCACCATGCGCACTTTCCTCAATGGGAGTAATGTCTCAAACAGTCTACGCTTTGATCGTTTCCTGGAGGACCAGTAGTAGTTTCCGATGCACATCTGGAGGCATTCTGTAATCTGTGGACCTTCAAAGTGTTGATGAAACACAGAAATTGCATCGGGATTGAATACAACAGTCACCATGAGCACTTTCCTCCATGGGTGTAATGTCTCAAACAGTCTACGCTTTGATCGTTCCCTGGAAGACAAGTAGTAGTTTCCGATGCACATCTGGTGTCATTCCGTAATCTGTGGACTATCAGAGTGTTGATGAAACACAGAAATTGCATCGGGATTGAATACAACAGTCACCATGCGCACTTTCCTCCATGGTAGTAATGTCTCAAACAGTCTACGCTTTGATCGCTCCCTGCAAGGCCAGTAGTAGTTTCCAATGCACATCTGGAGGCGTTCTGTTATCTGTGGATCTTCAAAGAGTTGATGATACACAGAAATTGCATCGGGATTGAATACAAAAGTCACCATGCGCACTTTCCTCCATGGGAGTAATGTCTCAAACAGTCTACGCTTTGATCGATTCCTGTAGAACCAGTAGTAGATTCCGATGCACGTCTACAGGCATTCTGTAATCTGTGGACATTCAAAGTTTTGATGAAACACAGAAATTACATCAGGATTGAATATAACATTCACCATGCGCACTTTCCGCCATGGGAGTAATGTCTCAATCAGTCTACGCTTTGATCGTTCCCTGGAAGACCAGTAGTAGTTTGCGATGCACATCTGGAGGCATTCTGTAATCTGTGGCCTTTCAAAGTGCTGATGAAACACAGAAATTGCATCGGGATAAAATAAAACAGTCACCATGCGCACTTTCCTCCATGGGAGTAATGTCTCAAACTGTCTACGCTTTGATCGTTACCTGCAAGACCAGTAGTAGTTTCTGATGCACATCTGGGGGCATTCTGTAATGTGTGGACTATTAGAGTGTTGATGAAACACAGAATTGCATCGGGATTGAATGCAACAGGCACCATGCGCACTTTCCTCCATGGGAGAAATGTCTCAAACAGTTTACGATTTGATCGTTCCCTGGAAGACCAGTAGTAGTTTCCGATGAACATCTGGGGCATTCTGTAATCTGTGGACTATCAGAGTGTTGATGAAACACAGAAATTGATTCGGGATTGAAAACAACAGTCAAAATTCGCACTTTCCTCCATGGGTGTAACGGTTCAAACAGTCTACATTTTGATCGTTTCCTGCAAGGCCGGTAGTAGTTTCCGATGCACTTCTGGTGGCATTCTGTAATCTGTGGACCTTCAAAGTGTTGATCAAACACAGAAATTGCATCGGGATTGAATACAACAGTCACCATGAGCACTTTCCTCCATGGGTGTAATGTCTCAAACAGTCTACGTTTTGATCGGTCCCTGGAAGACCTGTAGTAGTTTCCGATGCACATCTTCAGGCATTCTGTAATCTGTGGACTATCAGAGTGTTGATGAAACACAGAAATTGCATCGGGATTGAATACAACAGTCACCATGCGCACTTTCCTCCATGGTAGTAATGTCTCAAACAGTCTACGTTTTGATCGCTCCCTGCAAGGCCAGTAGCAGTTTCCGATGCACATCTACAGGCATTCTGTAATCTGTGGACATTCAAAGTTTTGATGAAACACAGAAATTACATCAGGATTGAATATAACATTCACCATGCGCACTTTCCGCCATGGGAGTAATGTCTCAATCAGTCTACGCTTTGATCGTTCCCTGGAAGACCAATAGTAGTTTGCGATGCACATCTGAAGGCATTCTGTAATCTGCGGACCTTCAAAGTGTTGATGAAACACAGAAATTGCATCGGGATTGAATGCAAGTCACCATGCACACTTTCCTCCATGGGAGTAATGTCTCAAACAAGTTACGCTTTGATCGTCTCTGGAAGACCAGTAGTAGTTTCCGATGCACATCTGGTGTCATTCTGTAATCTGTGGACTATCAGAGTGTTGTTGAAACACAGAAATTGCATCGGGATTGAATACAACAGTCACCATGCGCACTTTCCTCCATGGGAGTAATGTCTCAAACAGTCTACGCTTTGATCGTTTCCTGGAGGACCAGTAGTAGTTTCCGATGCACATCTGGAGGCATTCTGTAATCTGTGGACCTTCAAAGTGTTGAAGAAACACAGAAATTGCATCGGGATAGAGTAAAACAGTCACCGTGCGCACTTTAATCCATGGGAGTAATGTCTCAAACAGTCTACGCTTTGATCGTTACCTGCAAGACCAGTAGTAGTTTCCGATGCACATCTGGAGGCATTCTGTAATCTGTGGACCCGCAAAGTGTTGATGAAACAAAGAAATTGCCGCGGGATTGAATACAACAGTCACCATGCGCTCTTTCCTCCGTGGGAGTAATGTCTCAATCAGTCTACGCTTTGATCGGTCCTGTAGGACCAGTAGTAGTTTCCGATGCACATCTGGAGGCATTCTGTAATCTGTGGCCTTTCAAAGTGCTGATGAAACACAGATATTGTATCGGGATTGAATACAACAGTCACCATGCGCACTTTCCTCCATGGGAGTAATGTCTCAAACAGTCTACGCTTTGATCGTTTCCTGTAAGACCAGTAGTAGATTCCGATGCACATCTGGAGGCATTCTGTAATCTGTGGACAATCAAAGTTTTGATGAAACACAGAAATTGCATCAGGATTGAATACAACATTCACCATGCGCACTTTCCTCCATGGGAGTAATGTCTCAAACAGTCTACGCTTTGATCGTTCCCTGGAAGACCAGTAGTAGTTTCCGATGCACATCTGGGGGCATTCTGTAATCTGTGGACCTTCAAAGTGTTGATGAAACACAGAAATTGCATCGGGATTGAATACAACAGGCACCATGCGCCCTTCCCTCTATGGGAGTAATGTCTCAAGCAGTCTACGCTTTGATCGTTCACTGGAAGACCAGTAGTAGTTTCCGATGCACATCTGGAGGCATTCTGTAATGTGTGGACTATCAGAGTGTTGATGAAACACAGAAATTGCATCCGGATTGAATACAACAGGCACCATGCGCACTTTCCTCCATGGGAGAAATGTCTCAAACAGTTTACGATTTGATCGTTTCCTGGAAGACCAGTAGTAGTTTCTGATGCACGTCTGGGGGCATTCTGTAATGTGTGGACTATCAGAGCGTTGATGAAACACAGAAATTGCATCGGCATTGAATACAACAGTCACCATGCGCTCTATCCTCCATAGGAGAAATGTCTCAAACAGTTTACGCTTTGATCGTTCCCTGGAAGACCAGTAGTAGTTTCCGATGCACATCTGGGGGCATTCTGTAATCTGTGGACTATCAGAGTGTTGATGAAACACAGAAATTGCATCGGGATTGAAAACAACAGTCAAAATTCGCACTTTCCTCCATGGGTGTAATGGTTCAAACAGTCTACGTTTTGATCGTTTCCTGCAAGGCCTCTAGTAGTATCCGATGCACTTCTGGTGGCATTCTGTAATCTGTGGACCTTCAAAGTGTTGATGAAACACAGAAATTGCATCGGGATTGAATACAACAGTCACCATGAGCACTTTTCTCCATGGGTCTAATGTCTCAAACAGTCTACGCTTTGATCGTTCCCTGGAAGACAAATAGTAGTTTCCGATGCACATCTGGTGTCATTCCGTAATCTGTGGACTATCAGAGTGTTGATGAAACACAGAAATTGCATCGGGATAAAATAAAACAGTCACCATGCGCACTTTCCTCCATGGGAGTAATGTCTCAAACTGTCTACGCTTTGATCGTTACCTGCAAGACCAGTAGTAGTTTCTGATGCACATCTGGGGGCATTCTGTAATGTGTGGACTATCAGAGTGTTGATGAAACACAGAATTGCATCGGGATTGAATACAACAGGCACCATGCGCACTTTCCTCCATGGGAGAAATGTCTCAAACAGTTTACGATTTGATCGTTCCCTGGAAGACCAGTAGTAGTTTCCGATGCACATCTGGGGCATTCTGTAATCTGTGGACTATCAGAGTGTTGATGAAACACAGAAATTGCATCGGGATTGAAAACAACAGTCAAAATTCGCACTTTCCTCCATGGGTGTAATGGTTCAAACAGTCTACGTTTTGATCGTTTCCTGCAAGGCCGGTAGTAGTTTCCGATGCACTTCTGGTGGCATTCTGTAATCTGTGGACCTTCAAAGTGTTGATGAAACACAGAAATTGCATCGGGATTGAATACAACAGTCACCATGAGCACTTTCCTCCATGGGTGTAATGTCTCAAACAGTCTACGCTTTGATCGGTCCCTGGAAGACCTGTAGTAGTTTCCGATGCACATCTTTAGGCATTCTGTAATCTGTGGACTATCAGAGTGTTGATGAAACACAGAAATTGCATCGGGATTGAATACAACAGTCACCATGCGCACTTTCCTCCATGGTAGTAATGTCTCAAACAGTCTACGCTTTGATCGCTCCCTGCAAGGCCAGTAGTAGTTTCCGATGCACATCTGGAGGCGTTCTGTTAGCTGTGGATCTTCAAAGAGTTGATGATACACAGAAATTGCATCGGGATTGAATACAAAAGTCACCATGCGCACTTTCCTCCATGGGAGTAATTTCTCAAACAGTCTACGCTTTGATCGATTCCTGTAGAACCAGTAGTAGATTCCGATGCACATTTACAGGCATTCTGTAATCTGTGGACATTCAAAGTTTTGATGAAACACAGAAATTACATCAGGATTGAATATAACATTCACCATGCGCACTTTCCGCCATGGGAGTAATGTCTCAATCAGTCTACGCTTTGATCGTTCCCTGGAAGACCAGTAGTAGTTTGCGATGCACATCTGAAGGCATTCTGTAATCTGCGGACCTTCAAAGTGTTGATGAAACACAGAAATTGCATCGGGATTGAATGCAAGTCACCATGCACACTTTCCTCCATGGGAGTAATGTCTCAAACAAGTTACGCTTTGATCGTCTCTGGAAGACCAGTAGTAGTTTCCGATGCACATCTGGTGTCATTCTGTAATCTGTGGACTATCAGAGTGTTGTTGAAACACAGAAATTGCATCGGGATTGAATACAACAGTCACCATGCGCACTTTCCTCCATGGGAGTAATGTCTCAAACAGTCTACGCTTTGATCGTTTCCTGGAATACCGGTAGTAGTTTTCGATGCACATCTGGACTCTTTCTGTAATCTGTGGACCTTCAAAATGTTGATGAGACACAGAAATTGCATCGGGATTGAATACAACAGTCACCATGCGTACTTTCCTCCATGGGAATATTGTCTCAAAGAGTCTACGCTTTGATCGTTCTCTGGAGGACCTGTAGTAGTATCCGATGCACATCTTTAGGCATTCTGTAATCTGTGGACTATCAGAGTGTTGATGAAACACAGAAATTGCATCGGGATAGAGTAAAACATTTACCGTGCGCACTTTCCGCCATGGGAGTAATGTCTCAATCAGTTAACGCTTTGATCGTTCCCTGGAAGAGCAGTAGTAGATTCCGATGCACATCTGGGGGCATTAGGTAATGTGTTGACTATCAGAGTGTTGATGAAACACAGAAATTGCATCGGGATTGAATACAACAGTCACCATGCGCACTTTCCTCCATGGGAGTAATGTCTCAAACAGTCTACGGTTTGATCGTTTCCTGGAGGACCAGTAGTAGTTTCCGATGCACATCTGGAGGCATTCTGTAATCTGTGGACCTTCAAAGTGTTGATGAAACACAGAAATTGCATCGGGATTGAATACAACAGTCACCATGCGGACTTTCCTCCATGGGAGTAATGTCTCAAACAGTCTACGCTTTGATCGTTACCTGCAAGACCAGTAGTAGTTTCCGATGCACATCTGGAGGCATTCTGTAATCTGTGGACCTTCAAAGTGTTGATGAAACACAGAAATTGCATCTGGATTGAATACAACAGTCACCATGCGCACTTCCCTCTATGGGAGTAAAGTCTCAAGCAGTCTACGCTTTGATCGTTCCCTGGAACACCAGTAGTAGTTTCCGATGCACATCTGGTGTCATTCCGTAATCTGTGGACTATCAGAGTGTCGATGAAACACAGAAATTGCATCGGGATAGAGTAAAACAGTCACCGTGCGCACTTTAATCCATGGGAGTAATGTCTCAAACAGTCTACGCTTTGATCGTTACCTGCAAGACCAGTAGTAGTTTCCGATGCACATCTGGAGGCATTCTGTAATCTGTGGACCCGCAAAGTGTTGATGAAACAAGGAAATTGCCGCGGGATTGAATACAACAGTCACCATGCGCTCTTTCCTCCGTGGGAGTAATGTCTCAATCAGTCTACGCTTTGATCGGTCCTGTAGGACCAGTAGTAGTTTCCGATGCACATCTGGAGGCATTCTGTAATCTGTGGCCTTTCAAAGTGCTGATGAAACACAGATATTGTATCGGGATTGAATACAACAGTCACCATGCGCACTTTCCTCCATGGGAGTAATGTCTCAAACAGTCTACGCTTTGATCGTTTCCTGTAAGACCAGTAGTAGATTCCGATGCACATCTGGAGGCATTCTGTAATCTGTGGACATTCAAAGTTTTGATGAAACACAGAAATTGCATCAGGATTGAATACAACATTCACCATGCGCACTGTCCTCCATGGGAGTAATGTCTCAAACAGTCTACGCTTTGATCGTTCCCTGGAAGACCAGTAGTAGTTTCCGATGCACATCTGGGGGCATTCTGTAATCTGTGGACCTTCAAAGTGTTGATGAAACACAGAAATTGCATCGGGATTGAATACAACAGGCACCATGCGCCCTTCCCTCTATGGGAGTAATGTCTCAAGCAGTCTACGCTTTGATCGTTCACTGGAAGACCAGTAGTAGTTTCCGATGCACATCTGGAGGCATTCTGTAATGTGTGGACTATCAGAGTGTTGATGAAACACAGAAATTGCATCCGGATTGAATACAACAGGCACCATGCGCACTTTCCTCCATGGGAGAAATGTCTCAAACAGTTTACGATTTGATCGTTTCCTGGAAGACCAGTAGTAGTTTCTGATGCACGTCTGGGGGCATTCTGTAATGTGTGGACTATCAGAGCGTTGATGAAACACAGAAATTGCATCGGCATTGAATACAACAGTCACCATGCGCTCTATCCTCCATAGGAGAAATGTCTCAAACAGTTTACGCTTTGATCGTTCCCTGGAAGACCAGTAGTAGTTTCCGATGCACATCTGGGGGCATTCTGTAATCTGTGGACTATCAGAGTGTTGATGAAACACAGAATTGCATCGGGATTGAATACAAAAGGCACCATGCGCACTTTCCTCCATGGGAGAAATGTCTCAAACAGTTTACGATTTGATCGTTCCCTGGAAGACCAGTAGTAGTTTCCGATGCACATCTGGGGCATTCTGTAATCTGTGGACTATCAGAGTGTTGATGAAACACAGAAATTGCATCGGGATTGAAAACAACAGTCAAAATTCGCACTTTCCTCCATGGGTGTAATGGTTCAAACAGTCTACGTTTTGATCGTTTCCTGCAAGGCCGGTAGTAGTATCCGATGCACTTCTGGTGGCATTCTGTAATCTGTGGACCTTCAAAGTGTTGATGAAACACAGAAATTGCATCGGGATTGAATACAACAGTCACCATGAGCACTTTCCTCCATGGGTGTAATGTCTCAAACAGTCTACGCTTTGATCGTTCCCTGGAAGACAAATAGTAGTTTCCGATGCACATCTGGTGTCATTCCGTAATCTGTGGACTATCAGAGTGTTGATGAAACACAGAAATTGCATCGGGATAAAATAAAACAGTCACCATGCGCACTTTCCTCCATGGGAGTAATGTCTCAAACTGTCTACGCTTTGATCGTTACCTGCAAGACCAGTAGTAGTTTCTGATGCACATCTGGGGGCATTCTGTAATGTGTGGACTATCAGAGTGTTGATGAAACACAGAATTGCATCGGGATTGAATACAACAGGCACCATGCGCACTTTCCTCCATGGGAGAAATGTCTCAAACAGTTTACGATTTGATCGTTCCCTGGAAGACCAGTAGTAGTTTCCGATGCACATCTGGGGCATTCTGTAATCTGTGGACTATCAGAGTGTTGATGAAACACAGAAATTGCATCGGGATTGAAAACAACAGTCAAAATTCGCACTTTCCTCCATGGGTGTAATGGTTCAAACAGTCTACGTTTTGATCGTTTCCTGCAAGGCCGGTAGTAGTTTCCGATGCACTTCTGGTGGCATTCTGTAATCTGTGGACCTTCAAAGTGTTGATGAAACACAGAAATTGCATCGGGATTGAATACAACAGTCACCATGAGCACTTTCCTCCATGGGTGTAATGTCTCAAACAGTCTACGCTTTGATCGGTCCCTGGAAGACCTGTAGTAGTTTCCGATGCACATCTTTAGGCATTCTGTAATCTGTGGACTATCAGAGTGTTGATGAAACACAGAAATTGCATCGGGATTGAATACAACAGTCACCATGCGCACTTTCCTCCATGGTAGTAATGTCTCAAACAGTCTACGCTTTGATCGCTCCCTGCAAGGCCAGTAGTAGTTTCCGATGCACATCTGGAGGCGTTCTGTTATCTGTGGATCTTCAAAGAGTTGATGATACACAGAAATTGCATCGGGATTGAATACAAAAGTCACCATGCGCACTTTCCTCCATGGGAGTAATTTCTCAAACAGTCTACGCTTTGATCGATTCCTGTAGAACCAGTAGTAGATTCCGATGCACATTTACAGGCATTCTGCTATCTGTGGACATTCAAAGTTTTGATGAAACACAGAAATTACATCAGGATTGAATATAACATTCACCATGCGCACTTTCCGCCATGGGAGTAATGTCTCAATCAGTCAACGCTTTGATCGTTCCCTGGAAGGCCAGTAGTAGTTTGCGATGCACATCTGAAGGCATTCTGTAATCTGCGGACCTTCAAAGTGTTGATGAAACACAGAAATTGCATCGGGATTGAATGCAAGTCACCATGCACACTTTCCTCCATGGGAGTAATGTCTCAAACAAGTTACGCTTTGATCGTCTCTGGAAGACCAGTAGTAGTTTCCGATGCACATCTGGTGTCATTCTGTAATCTGTGGACTATCAGAGTGTTGTTGAAACACAGAAATTGCATCGGGATTGAATACAACAGTCACCATGCGCACTTTCCTCCATGGCAGTAATGTCTCAAACAGTCTACGCTTTGATCGTTTCCTGGAATACCGGTAGTAGTTTTCGATGCACATCTGGACTCTTTCTGTAATCTGTGGACCTTCAAAATGTTGATGAGACACAGAAATTGCATCGTGATTGAATACAACAGTCACCATGCGTACTTTCCTCCATGGGAATATTGTCTCAAAGAGTCTACGCTTTGATCGTTCTCTGGAGGACCTGTAGTAGTTTCCGATGCACATCTTTAGGCATTCTGTAATCTGTGGACTATCAGAGTGTTGATGAAACACAGAAATTGCATCGGGATAGAGTAAAACAGTTACCGTGCGCACTTTCCGCCATGGGAGTAATGTCTCAATCAGTTAACGCTTTGATCGTTCCCTGGAAGAGCAGTAGTAGTTTCCGATGCACATCTGGGGGCATTAGGTAATGTGTTGACTATCAGAGTGTTGATGAAACACAGAAATTGCATCGGGATTGAATACAACAGTCACCATGCGCACTTTCCTCCATGGGAGTAATGTCTCAAACAGTCTACGCTTTGATCGTTTCCTGGAGGACCAGTAGTAGTTTCCGATGCACATCTGGAGGCATTCTGTAATCTGTGGACCTTCAAAGTGTTGATGAAACACAGAAATTGCATCGGGATTGAATACAACAGTCACCATGCGGACTTTCCTCCATGGGAGTAATGTCTCAAACAGTCTACGCTTTGATCGTTACCTGCAAGACCAGTAGTAGTTTCCGATGCACATCTGGAGGCATTCTGTAATCTGTGGACCTTCAAAGTGTTGATGAAACACAGAAATTGCATCTGGATTGAATACAACAGTCACCATGCGCACTTCCCTCTATATGAATAATGTCTCAAGCAGTCTACGCTTTGATCGTTCCCTGGAACACCAGTAGTAGTTTCCGATGCACATCTGGTGTCATTCCGTAATCTGTGGACTATCAGAGTGTTGATGAAACACAGAAATTGCATCGGGATAGAGTAAAACATTTACCGTGCGCACTTTAATCCATGGGAGTAATGTCTCAAACAGTCTAAGCTTTGATCGTTACCTGCAAGACCAGTAGTAGTTTCCGATGCACATCTGGAGGCATTCTGTAATCTGTGGACCTTCAAAGTGTTGATGAAACAAAGAAATTGCCGCGGGATTGAATACAACAGTCACCATGCGCTCTTTCCTCCGTGGGAGTAATGTCTCAAACAGTCTACGCTTTGATCGTTTCCTGGAAGACCAGTAGTAGATTCCGATGCACATCTGGAGGCATTCTGTAATCTGTGGACATTCAAAGTTTTGATGAAACACAGAAATTGCATCAGGATTGAATACAACATTCACCATGCGCACTTTCCTCCATGGGAGTAATGTCTCAAACAGTCTACGCTTTGATCGTTTCCTGGAAGACCAGTAGTAGTTTCCGATGCACATCTGGGGGCATTCTGTAATCTGTGGACCTTCAAAGTGTTGATGAAACACAGAAATTGCATCGGGATTGAATACAACAGTCACCATGCCCACATTCCTCCATGGGAGTAAGGTCTCAAACAGTCTACGCTTTGATCGTTTCCTGGAAGACCAGTAGTAGTTTCTGATGCACGTCTGGAGGCATTCTGTAATGTGTGGACTATCAGAGCGTTGTTGAAACACAGAAATTGCATCGGCATTGAATACAACAGTCACCATGCGCTCTATCCTCCATAGGAGAAATGTCTCAAACAGTTTACGCTTTGATCGTTCCCTGGAAGACCGGTAGTAGTTTCCGATGCACATCTGGGGGCATTCTGTAATCTGTGGACCTTCAAAGTGTTGATGAAACACAGAAATTGCATCTGGATTGAATACAACAGTCACCATGCGCACTTGCCTCTATGGCAGTAATGTCTCAAGCAGTCTACGCTTTGATCGTTCCCTGGAAGACCAGTAGTAGTTTCCGATGCACATCTGGGGGCATTCTGTAATCTGTGGACTATCAGAGTGTTGATGAAACACAGAATTGCATCGGGATTGAATACAACAGGCACCATGCGCACTTTCCTCCATGGGAGAAATGTCTCAAACAGTTTACGATTTGATCGTTCCCTGGAAGACCAGTAGTAGTTTCCGATGCACATCTGGGGCATTCTGTAATCTGTGGACTATCTGAGTGTTGATGAAACACAGAAATTGCATCGGGATTGAAAACAACAGTCAAAATTCGCACTTTCCTCCATGGGTGTAATGGTTCAAACAGTCTACGTTTTGATCGTTTCCTGCAAGGCCGGTAGTAGTTTCCGATGCACTTCTGGTGGCATTCTGTAATCTGTGGACCTTCAAAGTGTTGATGAAACTCAGAAATTGCATCGGGATTGAATACAACAGTCACCATGAGCACTTTCCTCCATGGTTGTAATGTCTCAAACAGTCTACGCTTTGATCGTTCCCTGGAAGACAAGTAGTAGTTTCCGATGCACATCTGGTGTCATTCCGTAATCTGTGGACTATCAGAGTGTTGATGAAACACAGAAATTGCATCGGGATAAAATAAAACAGTCACCATGCGCACTTTCCTCCATGGGAGTAATGTCTCAAACAGTCTACGCTTTGATCGTTACCTGCAAGACCAGTAGTAGTTTCTGATGCACATCTGGGGGCATTCTGTAATGTGTGGACTATCAGAGTGTTGATGAAACACAGAATTGCATCAGGATTGAATACAACAGGCACCATGCGCACATTCCTCCATGGGAGAAATGTCTCAAACAGTTTACGATTTGATCGTTCCCTGGAAGACCAGTAGTAGTTTCCGATGCACATCTGGGGCATTCTGTAATCTGTGGACTATCGGAGTGTTGATGAAACACAGAAATTGCATCGGGATTGAAAACAACAGTCAAAATTCGCACTTTCCTCCATGGGTGTAATGGTTCAAACAGTCTACGTTTTGATCGTTTCCTGCAAGGCCGGTAGTAGTTTCCGATGCACTTCTGGTGGCATTCTGTAATCTGTGGACCTTCAAAGTGTTGATGAAACACAGAAATTGCATCGGGATTGAATACAACAGTCACCATGAGCACTTTCCTCCATGGGTGTAATGTCTCAAACAGTCTACGCTTTGATCGTTCCCTGGAAGACCTGTAGTAGTTTCCGATGCACATCTTTAGGCATTCTGTAATCTGTGGACTATCAGAGTGTTGATGAAACCCAGAAATTGCATCGGGATTGAATACAACAGTCACCATGCGCACTTTCCTCCATGGTAGTAATGTCTCAAACAGTCTACGCTTTGATCGCTCCCTGCAAGGCCAGTAGTAGTTTCCGATGCACATCTGGAGGCGTTCTGTTATCTGTGGATCTTCAAAGAGTTTATGATACACAGAAATTGCATCGGGATTGAATACAAAAGTCACCATGCGCACTTTCCTCCATGGGAGTAATGTCTCAAACAGTCTACGCTTTGATCGATTCCTGTAGAACCAGTAGTAGATTCCGATGCACATCTACTGGCATTCTGTAATCTGTGGACATTCAAAGTTTTGATGAAACACAGAAATTACATCAGGATTGAATATAACATTCACCATGCGCACTTTCCGCCATGGGAGTAATGTCTCAATCAGTCTACGCTTTGATCGTTCCCTGGAAGACCAGTAGTAGTTTGCGATGCACATCTGAAGGCATTCTGTAATCTGCGGACCTTCAAAGTGTTGATGAAACACAGAAATGGCATCGGGATTGAATGCAAGTCACCATGCACACTTTCCTCCATGGGAGTAATGTCTCAAACAAGTTACGCTTTGATCGTTTCCTGGAAGACCAGTAGTAGTTTCTGATGCACGTCTGGGGGCATTCTGTAATGTGTGGACTATCAGAGCGTTGTTGAAACACAGAAATTGCATCGGCATTGAATACAACAGTCACCATGCGCTCTATCCTCCATAGGAGAAATGTCTCAAACAGTTTACGCTTTGATCGTTCCCTGGAAGACCGGTAGTAGTTTCCGATGCACATCTGGGGGCATTCTGTAATCTGTGGACCTTCAAAGTGTTGATGAAACACAGAAATTGCATCTGGATTGAATACAACAGTCACCATGCGCACTTCCCTCTATGGCAGTAATGTCTCAAGCAGTCTACGCTTTGATCGTTCCCTGGAAGACCAGTAGTAGTTTCCGATGCACATCTGGGGGCATTCTGTAATCTGTGGACCATCAGAGTGTTGATGAAACACAGAATTGCATCGGGATTGAATACAACAGGCACCATGCGCACTTTCCTCCATGGGAGAAATGTCTCAAACAGTTTACGATTTGATCGTTCCCTGGAAGACCAGTAGTAGTTTCCGATGCACATCTGGGGCATTCTGTAATCTGTGGACTATCAGAGTGTTGATGAAACACAGAAATTGCATCGGGATTGAAAACAACAGTCAAAATTCGCACTTTCCTCCATGGGTGTAATGGTTCAAACAGTCTACGTTTTGATCGTTTCCTGCAAGGCCGGTAGTAGTTTCCGATGCACTTCTGGTGGCATTCTGTAATCTGTGGACCTTCAAAGTGTTGATGAAACTCAGAAATTGCATCGGGATTGAATACAACAGTCACCATGAGCACTTTCCTCCATGGGTGTAATGTCTCAAACAGTCTACGCTTTGATCGTTCCCTGGAAGACAAGTAGTAGTTTCCGATGCACATCTGGTGTCATTCCGTAATCTGTGGACTATCAGAGTGTTGATGAAACACAGAAATTGCTTCGGGATAAAATAAAACAGCCACCATGCGCACTTTCCTCCATGGGAGTAATGTCTCAAACAGTCTACGCTTTGATCGTTACCTGCAAGACCAGTAGTAGTTTCTGATGCACATCTGGGGGCATTCTGTAATGTGTGGACTATCAGAGTGTTGATGAAACACAGAATTGCATCGGGATTGAATACAACAGGCACCATGCGCACATTCCTCCATGGGAGAAATGTCTCAAACAGTTTACGATTTGATCGTTCCCTGGAAGACCAGTAGTAGTTTCCGATGCACATATGGGGCATTCTGTAATCTGTGGACTATCGGAGTGTTGATGAAACACAGAAATTGCATCGGGATTGATAACAACAGTCAAAATTCGCACTTTCCTCCATGGGTGTAATGGTTCAAACAGTCTACGTTTTGATCGTTTCCTGCAAGGCCGGTAGTAGTTTCCGATGCACTTCTGGTGGCATTCTGTAATCTGTGGACCTTCAAAGTGTTGATGAAACACAGAAATTGCATCGGGATTGAATACAACAGTCACCATGAGCACTTTCCTCCATGGGTGTAATGTCTCAAACAGTCTACGCTTTGATCGTTCCCTGGAAGACCTGTAGTAGTTTCCGATGCACATCTTTAGGCATTCTGTAATCTGTGGACTATCAGAGTGTTGATGAAACCCAGAAATTGCATCGGGATTGAATACAACAGTCACCATGCGCACTTTCCTCCATGGTAGTAATGTCTCAAACAGTCTACGCTTTGATCGCTCCCTGCAAGGCCAGTAGTAGTTTCCGATGCACATCTGGAGGCGTTCTGTTATCTGTGGATCTTCAAAGAGTTGATGATACACAGAAATTGCATCGGGATTGAATACAAAAGTCACCATGCGCACTTTCCTCCATGGGAGTAATGTCTCAAAGAGTCTACGCTTTGATCGATTCCTGTAGAACCAGTAGTAGATTCCGATGCACATCTACTGGCATTCTGTAATCTGTGGACATTCAAAGTTTTGATGAAACACAGAAATTACATCAGGATTGAATATAACATTCACCATGCGCACTTTCCGCCATGGGAGTAATGTCTCAATCAGTCTACGCTTTGATCGTTCCCTGGATGACCAGTAGTAGTTTGTGATGCACATCTGAAGGCATTCTGTAATCTGCGGACCTTCAAAGTGTTGATGAAACACAGAAATTGCATCGGGATTGAATGCAAGTCACCATGCACACTTTCCTCCATGGGAGTAATGTCTCAAACAAGTTACGCTTTGATCGTCTCTGGAAGACCAGTAGTAGTTTCCGATGCACATCTGCTGTCATTCTGTAATCTGTGGACTATCAGAGTGTTGTTGAAACACAGAAATTGCATCGGGATTGAATACAACAGTCACCATGCGCACTGTCCTCCATGGGAGTAATGTCTCAAATAATCTACGCTTTTGATCGTTCCGTGGAAGACCAGTAGTAGTTTCCGATGCACATCTTTAGGCATTCTGTAATGTGTGGACTATCAGAGTGTTGATGAGACACAGAAATTGCATCGGGATTGAATACAACAGTCAACATGCGCACTTTCCTCCATGGGAGTAATCTCTCAAACAGTTTACGCTTTGATCGTTCCCTGGAAGACCAGTAGTAGTTTCCGATGCACACCTTGGGGCATTCTGTAATGTGTGGACTATCAGAGTGTTGATGAAACACAGAAATTGCATCGGGATTGAATACAACAGTCACCATGCGCACTTTCCTCCATGGGAGTAATTTCTCAAACAGTCTACGCTTTGATCGTTTCCTGGAGGACCAGTAGTAGTTTCCGATGCCATCTGGAGGCATTTTGTAATCTGTGGAACTTCAAAGTGTTGATGAAACACAGAAATTGCATAGGGATTGAATACCACAGTCACCATGCGCGCTTCCCTCCATGGGAGTAATGTCTCAAACAGTCTGCGCTTTGATCGTTTCCTGGAGGACCAGTAGTAGTTTCCAATGCACATCTGGAGGCATTCTGTAATCTGTGGACCTTCAAAGTGTTGATTAAACACTTTGATTGCATCGGGATTGAATACAACAGTCACCATGCGTACTTTCCTCCATGGGAATATTGTCTCAAAGAGTCTACGCTTTGATCGTTCTCTGGAGGACCTGTAGTAGTTTCCGATGCACATCTTTAGGCATTCTGTAATCTGTGGATTATCAGAGTGTTGACGAAACACAGAAATTGCATCGGGAATGAATACAACAGTCTCCATGCGCACTTTCCTCCATGGGAGTAATGTCTCAGTCAGTTAACGCTTTGATCGCTCCCTGGAAGAGCAGTAGTAGTTTCCGATGCACATCTGGGGGCATTAGGTAATGTGTTGACTATCAGAGTGTTGATGAAACACAGAAATTGCATCGGGATTGAATACAACAGTCACCATGCGCACTTTCCTCCATGGGAGTAATGTCTCAAACAGTCTACGCTTTGATCGTTTCCTGGAGGACCAGTAGTAGTTTCCGATGCACATCTGGAGGCATTCTGTAATCTGTGGACCTTCAAAGTGTTGATGAAACACAGAAATTGCATCGGTATTGAATACAACAGTCACCATGAGCACTTTCCTCCATGGGTGTAATGTCTCAAACAGTCTACGCTTTGATCGTTCCCTGCAAGACCAGTAGTAGTTTCCGATGCACATCTGGAGGCATTCTGTAATCTGTGGACCTTCAAAGTGTTGATGAAACAAAGAAATTGCCGCGGGATTGAATGCAACAGTCACCATGCGCTCTTTCCTCCGTGGGAGTAATGTCTCAAACAGTCTACGCTTTGATCGGTCCTGTAGGCCAGTAGTAGTTTCCGATGCGCATCTGGAGGCATTCTGTAATCTGTGGCCTTTCAAAGTGCTGATGAAACACAGATATTGCATCGGGATTGAATACAACAGTCACCATGCGCACTTTCCTCCATGGGAGTAATGTCTCAAACAGTCTACGCTTTGATCGTTTCCTGGAAGACCTGTAGTAGGTTCCGATGCACATCTGGAGGCATTCTGTAATCTGTGGACATTCAAAGTTTTGATGAAACACAGAAATTGCATCAGGATTGAATACAACATTCACCATGCGCACTTCTCTCTATGGGAGTAATGTCTCAAGCAGTCTACGCTTTGATCGTTCCCTGGAAGACCAGTAGTAGTTTCCGATGCACATCTGGAGGCATTCTGTAATGTGTGGACTATCAGAGTGTTGATGAAACACAGAAATTGCATCCGGATTGAATACAACAGGCACCATGCGCACTTTCCTCCATGGGAGAAATGTCTCAAACAGTTTACGAATTGATCGTTCCCTGGAAGACCAGTAGTAGCTTCCGATGCACATCTGGGGGCATTCTGTAATCTGTGGACTATCAGAGTGTTGATGAAACACAGAAATTGCATCGGGATTGAAAACAACAGTCAAAATTCGCACTTTCCTCCATGGGTGTAATGGTTCAAACAGTCTACGTTTTGATCGTTTCCTGCAAGGCCGGTAGTAGTATCCGATGCACTTCTGGTGGCATTCTGTAATCTGTGGACCTTCAAAGTGTTGATGAAACACAGAAATTGCATCGGTATTGAATACAACAGTCACCATGAGCACTTTCCTCCATGGGTGTAATGTCTCAAACAGTCTACGCTTTGATCGTTCCCTGGAAGACAAGTAGTAGTTTCCGATGCACATCTGGTGTCATTCCGTAATCTGTGGACTATCAGAGTGTTGATGAAACACAGAAATTGCATCGGGATAAAATAAAACAGTCACCATGCGCACTTTCCTCCATGGGAGTAATGTCTCAAACTGTCTACGCTTTGATCGTTACCTGCAATACCAGTAGTAGTTTCTGATGCACATCTGGGGGCATTCTGTAATGTGTGGACTATCAGAGTGTTGATGAAACACAGAATTGCATCGGGATTGAATACAACAGTACCATGCGCACTTTCCTCCATGGGAGAAATGTCTCAAACAGTTTACGATTTGATCGTTCCCTGGAAGACCAGTAGTAGTTTCCGATGCACATCTGGGGCATTCTGTAATCTGTGGACTATCAGAGTGTTGATGAAACACAGAAATTGCATCGGGATTGAAAACAACAGTCAAAATTCGCACTTTCCTCCATGGGTGTAATGGTTCAAACAGTCTACGTTTTGATCGTTTCCTGCAAGGCCGGTAGTAGTTTCCGATGCACTTCTGGTGGCATTCTGTAATCTGTGGACCTTCAAAGTGTTGATGAAACACAGAAATTGCATCGGGATTGAATACAACAGCCAACATGAGCACTTTCCTCCATGGGTGTAATGTCTCAAACAGTCTACGCTTTGATCGGTCCCTGGAAGACCTGTAGTAGTTTCCGATGCACATCTTTAGGCATTCTGTAATCTGTGGACTATCAGAGTGTTGATGAAACACAGAAATTGCATCGGGATTGAATACAACAGTCACCATGCGCACTTTCCTCCATGGTAGTAATGTCTCAAACAGTCTACGCTTTGATCGCTCCCTGCAAGGCCAGTAGTAGTTTCCGATGCACATCTGGAGGCGTTCTGTTATCTGTGGATCTTCAAAGAGTTGATGATACACAGAAATTGCATCGGGATTGAATACAGAAGTCACCATGCGCACTTTCCTCCATGGGAGTAATGTCTCAAACAGTCTACGCTTTGATCGATTCCTGTAGAACCAGTAGTAGATTCCGATGCACATCTACAGGCATTCTGTAATCTGTGGACATTCAAAGTTTTGATGAAACACAGAAATTACATCAGGATTGAATATAACATTCACCATGCGCACTTTCCGCCATGGGAGTAATGTCTCAATCAGTCTACGCTTTGATCGTTCCCTGGAAGACCAGTAGTAGTTTGCGATGCACATCTGAAGGCATTCTGTAATCTGCGGACCTTCAAAGTGTTGATGAAACACAGAAATTGCATCGGGATTGAATGCAAGTCACCATGCACACTTTCCTCCATGGGAGTAATGTCTCAAACAAGTTACGCTTTGATCGTCTCTGGAAGACCAGTAGTAGCTTCCGATGCACATCTGGGGGCATTCTGTAATCTGTGGACTATCAGAGTGTTGATGAAACACAGAAATTGCATCGGGATTGAAAACAACAGTCAAAATTCGCACTTTCCTCCATGGGTGTAATGGTTCAAACAGTCTACGTTTTGATCGTTTCCTGCAAGGCCGGTAGTAGTATCCGATGCACTTCTGGTGGCATTCTGTAATCTGTGGACCTTCAAAGTGTTGATGAAACACAGAAATTGCATCGGGATTGAATACAACAGTCACCATGAGCACTTTCCTCCATGGGTGTAATGTCTCAAACAGTCTACGCTTTGATCGTTCCCTGGAAGACAAGTAGTAGTTTCCGATGCACATCTGGTGTCATTCCGTAATCTGTGGACTATCAGAGTGTTGATGAAACACAGAAATTGCATCGGGATAAAATAAAACAGTCACCATGCGCACTTTCCTCCATGGGAGTAATGTCTCAAACTGTCTACGCTTTGATCGTTACCTGCAATACCAGTAGTAGTTTCTGATGCACATCTGGGGGCATTCTGTAATGTGTGGACTATCAGAGTGTTGATGAAACACAGAATTGCATCGGGATTGAATACAACAGGCACCATGCGCACCTTCCTCCATGGGAGAAATGTCTCAAACAGTTTACGATTTGATCGTTCCCTGGAAGACCAGTAGTAGTTTCCGATGCACATCTGGGGCATTCTGTAATCTGTGGACTATCAGAGTGTTGATGAAACACAGAAATTGCATCGGGATTGAAAACAACAGTCAAAATTCGCACTTTCCTCCATGGGTGTAATGGTTCAAACAGTCTACGTTTTGATCGTTTCCTGCAAGGCCGGTAGTAGTTTCCGATGCACTTCTGGTGGCATTCTGTAATCTGTGGACCTTCAAAGTGTTGATGAAACACAGAAATTGCATCGGGATTGAATACAACAGTCACCATGAGCACTTTCCTCCATCGGTGTAATGTCTCAAACAGTCTACGCTTTGATCGGTCCCTGGAAGACCTGTAGTAGTTTCCGATGCACATCTTTAGGCATTCTGTAATCTGTGGACTATCAGAGTGTTGATGAAACACAGAAATTGAATCGGGATTGAATACAACAGTCACCATGCGCACTTTCCTCCATGGTAGTAATGTCTCAAACAGTCTACGCTTTGATCGCTCCCTGCAAGGCCAGTAGTAGTTTCCGATGCACATCTGGAGGCGTTCTGTTATCTGTGGATCTTCAAAGAGTTGATGATACACAGAAATTGCATCGGGATTGAATACAGAAGTCACCATGCGCACTTTCCTCCATGGGAGTAATGTCTCAAACAGTCTACGCTTTGATCGATTCGTGTAGATCCAGTAGTAGATTCCGATGCACATCTACAGGCATTCTGTAATCTGTGGACATTCAAAGTTTTGATGAAACACAGAAATTACATCAGGATTGAATATAACATTCACCATGCGCACTTTCCGCCATGGGAGTAATGTCTCAATCAGTCTACGCTTTGATCGTTCCCTGGAAGACCAGTAGTAGTTTGCGATGCACATCTGAAGGCATTCTGTATTCTGCGGACCTTCAAAGTGTTGATGAAACACAGAAATTGCATCGGGATTGAATGCAAGTCACCATGCACACTTTCCTCCATGGGAGTAATGTCTCAAACAAGTTACGCTTTGATCGTCTCTGGAAGACCAGTAGTAGTTTCCGATGCACATCTGGTGTCATTCTGTAATCTGTGGACTATCAGAGTGTTGTTGAAACACAGAAATTGCATCGGGATTGAATACAACAGTCACCATGCGCACTTTCCTCCATGGGAGTAATGTCTCAAACAGTCTACGCTTTGATCGTTTCCTGGAATACCGGTAGTAGTTTTCGATGCACATCTGGACTCTTTCTGTAATCTGTGGACCTTCAAAATGTTGATGAGACACAGAAATTGCATCGGGATTGAATACAACAGTCACCATGCGTACTTTCCTCCATGGGAATATTGTCTCAAAGAGTCTACGTTTTGATCGTTCTCTGGAGGACCTGTAGTAGTTTCCGATGCACATCTTTAGGCATTCTGTAATCTGTGGACAATCAGAGTGTTGACGAAACACAGAAATTGCATCGGGATTGAATACAACAGTCTCCATGCGCACTTTCCTCCATGGGAGTAATGTCTCAATCAGTTAACGCTTTGATCGTTCCCTGGAAGAGCAGTAGTAGTTTCCGATGCACATCTGGGGGCATTAGGTAATGTGTTGACTATCAGAGTGTTGATGAAACACAGACATTGCATCGTGATTGAATACAACAGTCACCATGCGCACTTTCCTCCATGGGAGTAATGTCTCAAACAGTCTACGCTTTGATCGTTTCCTGGAGGACCAGTAGTAGTTTCCGATGCACATCTGGAGGCATTCTGTAATCTGTGGACCTTCAAAGTGTTGATGAAACACAGAAATTGCATCGGGATTGAATACAACAGTCACCATGCGGACTTTCCTCCATGGGAGTAATGTCTCAAACAGTCTACGCTTTAATCGTTACCTGCAAGACCAGTAGTAGTTTCCGATGTACATCTGGAGGCATTCTGTAATCTGTGGACCTTCAAAGTGTTGATGAAACGCAGAAATTGCCTCGATATTGAATACAACAGTCTCCATGCGCAGTTTCCTCCAAGGGAATATTGTGTCAAGCCGTCTACGCTTTGATCGTTCCCTGGAACACCAGTAGTAGTTTCCGATGCACATCTGGTGTCATTCCGTAATCTGTGGACTATCAGAGTGTTGATGAAACACAGAAATTGCATCGGGATAGAGTAAAACATCCACCGTGCGCACTTTAATCCATGGGAGTAATGTCTCAAACAGTCTACGCTTTGATCGGTCCTGTAGGACCAGTAGTAGTTTCCGATGCACATCTGGAGGCATTCTGTAATCTGTGGACATTCAAAGTTTTGATGAAACACAGAAATTGCATCGGGATTGAATACAACAGTCACCATGCGCACTTTCCTCCATGGGAGTAATGTCTCAAACAGTCTACGCTTTGATCGTTCCCTGGAAGACCAGTAGTAGTTTCCGATGCACATCTGGGGGCATTCTGTACTCTGTGGACCTTCAAAGTGTTGATGAAACACAGAAATTGCATCGGGATTGAATACAACAGCCACCATGCGCACTTCCCTCTATGGGAGTAATGTCTCAAGCAGTCTACCCTTTGATCGTTGCCTGGAAGACCAGTAGTAGTTTCCGATGCACATCTGGGGGCATTCTGTAATGTGTGGACTATCAGAGTGTTGATGAAACACAGAATTGCATCGGGATTGAATACAACAGTCACCATGCGCACATTCCTCCATGGGAGTAAGTTCTCAAACAGTCTACGCTTTGATCGTTTCCTGGAAGACCAGTAGTAGTTTCTGATGCACGTCTGGGGGCATTCTGTAATGTGTGGACTATCAGAGCGTTGTTGAAACACAGAAATTGCATCGGCATTGAATACAACAGTCACCATGCGCTCTATCCTCCATAGGAGAAATGTCTCAAACAGTTTACGATTTGATCGTTCCCTGGAAGACCAGTAGTAGTTTCCGATGCACATCTGGGGGCATTCTGTAATCTGTGGACCTTCAAAGTGTTGATGAAACACAGAAATTGCATCTGGATTGAATACAACAGTCACCATGCACACTTCCCTCTATGGGAGTAATGTCTCAAGCAGTCTACGCTTTGATCGTTCCCTGGAAGACCAGTAGTAGTTTCCGATGCACATCTGGGGGCATTCTGTTATGTGTGGACTATCAGAGTGTTGATGAAACACAGAATTGCATCGGGATTGAATACAACAGGCACCATGCGCACTTTCCTCCATGGGAGAAATATCTCAAACAGTTTACGATTTGATCGTTCCCTGGAAGACCAGTAGTAGTTTCCGATGCACATCTGGGGCATTCTGTAATCTGTGGACTATCAGAGTGTTGATGAAACACAGAAATTGCATCGGGATTGAAAACAACAGTCGAAATTATCACTTTCCTCCATGGGTGTAATGGTTCAAACAGTCAACGTTTTGATCGTTTCCTGCAAGGCCGGTAGTAGTTTCCGATGCTCTTCTGGTGGCATTCTGTAATCTGTGGACCTTCAAAGTGTTGATGAAATTCAGAAATTGCATCGGGATTGAATACAACAGTCACCATGCACACCTTCCTCCATGGGTGTAATGTCTCAAACAGTCTACGCTTTGATCGTTCCCTGGAAGACAAGTAGTAGTTTCCGATGCACATCTGGTGTCATTCCGTAATCTGTGGACTATCAGAGTGTTGATGAAACACAGAATTGCATCGGGATTGAATACAACAGGCACCATGCGCACTTTCCTCCATGGGAGAAATGTTTCAAACAGTTTACGATTTGATCGTTCCCTGGAAGACCAGTAGTAGTTTCCGATGCACATCTGGGGCATTCTGTAATCTGTGGACTATCGGAGTGTTGATGAAACACAGAAATTGCATCGGGATTGAAAACAACAGTCAAAATTCGCACTTTCCTCCATGGGTGTAATGGTTCAAACAGTCTACGATTTGATCGTTTCCTGCAAGGCCGGTAGTAGTTTCCGATGCACTTCTGGTGGCATTCTGTAATCTGTGGACCTTCAAAGTGTTGATGAAACACAGAAATTGCATCGGGATTGAATACAACAGTCACCATGAGCACTTTCCTCCATGGGTGTAATGTCTCAAACAGTCTACGCTTTGATCGTTCCCTGGAAGACCTGTAGTAGTTTCCGATGCACATCTGGGGGCATTCTGTAATCTGTGGACTATCAGAGTGTTGATGAAACACAGAAATTGCATCGGGATTGAATACAACAGTCACCATGCGCACTTTCCTCCATGGTAGTAATGTCTCAAACAGTCTACGCTTTGATCGCTCCCTGCAAGGCCAGTAGTAGTTTCCGATGCACATCTGGAGGCGTTCTGTTATCTTTGGATCTTCAAAGAGTTGATGATACACAGAAATTGCATCGGGATTGAATACAAAAGTCACCATGCGCACTTTCCTCCATGGGAGTAATGTCTCAAACAGTCTACGCTTTGATCGATTCCTGTAGAACCAGTAGTAGATTCCGATGCACATCTACAGGCATTCTGTAATCTGTGGACATTCAAAGTTTTGATGAAACACAGAAATTACATCAGGATTGAATATAACATTCACCATGCGCACTTTCCGCCATGGGAGTAATGTCTCAATCAGTCTACGCTTTGATCGTTCCCTGGAAGGCCAGTAGTAGTTTGCGATGCACGTCTGAAGGCATTCTGTAATCTGCGGACCTTCAAAGTGTTGATGAAACACAGAAATTGCATCGGGATTGAATGCAAGTCACCATGCACACTTTCCTCCATGGGACTAATGTCTTAAACAAGTTACGCTTTGATCGTCTCTGGAAGACCAGTAGTAGTTTCCGATGCACATCTGGTGTCATTCTGTAATCTGTGGACTATCAGAGTGTTGTTGAAACACAGAAATTGCATCGGGATTGAATACAACAGTCACCATGCGCACTTTCCTCCATGGGAGTAATGTCTCAAACAGTCTACGCTTTGATCGTTTCCTGGAATACCGGTAGTAGTTTTCGATGCACATCTGGACTCTTTCTGTAATCTGTGGACCTTCAAAATGTTGATGAGACACAGAAATTGCATCGGGATTGAATACAACAGTCACCATGCGCACTGTCCTCCATGGGAGTAATGTCTCAAATAATCTACGCTTTTGATCGTTCCCTGGTAGACCAGTAGTAGTTTCCGATGCACATCTTTAGGCATTCTGTAATGTGTGGACTATCGGAGTGTTGATGAAACACAGAAATTGCATGGGGATTGAATACAACAGTCAACATGCGCACTTTCCTCCATGGGAGTAATCTCTCAAACAGTTTACGCTTTGATCGTTCCCTGGAAGACCAGTAGTAGTTTCCGATGCACACCTTGGGGCATTCTGTAATGTGTGGACTATCAGAGTGTTAATGAAACACAGAAATTGCATCGGGATTGAATACAACAGTCACCATGCGCACTTTCCTCCATGGGAGTAATTTCTCAAACAGTCTACGCTTTGATCGTTTCCTGGAGGACCAGTAGTAGTTTCCGATGCCATCTGGAGGCATTTTGTAATCTGTGGAACTTCAAAGTGTTGATGAAACACAGAAATTGCATAGGGATTGAATACCACAGTCACCATGCGCGCTTCCCTCCATGGGAGTAATGTCTCAAACAGTCTACGCTTTGATCGTTTCCTGGAGGACCAGTAGTAGTTTCCAATGCACATCTGGAGGCATTCTGTAATCTGTGGACCTTCAAAGTGTTGATTAAACACAGAAATTGCATCGGGATTGAATACAACAGTCACCATGCGTACTTTCCTCCATGGGATTATTGTCTCAAAGAGTCTACGCTTTGATCGTTCTCTGGAGGACCTGTAGTAGTTTCCGATGCACATCTTTAGGCATTCTGTAATCTGTGGACTATCAGAGTGATGACGAAACACAGAAATTGCATCGGGATTGAATACAACAGTCTCCATGCGCACTTTCCCCCATGGGAGTAATGTCTCAATCAGTTAACGCTTTGATCGCTCCCTGGAAGAGCAGTAGTAGTTTCCGATGCACATCTGGGGGCATTAGGTAATGTGTTGACTATCAGAGTGTTGATGAAACACAGAAATTGCATCGGGATTGAATACAACAGTCACCATGCGCACTTTCCTCCATGGGAGTAATGTCTCAAACAGTCTACGCTTTGATCGTTTCCTGGAGGACCAGTAGTAGTTTCCGATGCACATCTGGGGGCATTCTGTAATCTGTGGACCTTCAAAGTGTTGATGAAACACAGAAATTGCATCGGGATTGAATACAACAGTCACCATGCGCACTTTCTTCCATGGGAGTAATGTCTCAAACAGTCTACGCTTTGATCGTTACCTGCAAGACCAGTAGTAGTTTCCGATGCACATCTGGAGGCATTCTGTAATCTGTGGACCTTCAAAGTGTTGATGAAACAAAGAAATTGCCGCGGGATTGAATACAACAGTCACCATGCGCTCTTTCCTCCGTGGGAGTAATGTCTCAAACAGTCTACGCTTTGATCGGTCCTGTAGGCCAGTAGTAGTTTCCGATGCACATCTGGAGGCATTCTGTAATCTGTGGCTTTTCAAAGTGCTGATGAAACACAGATATTGCATCGGGATTGAATACAACAGTCACCATGCGCACTTTCCTCCATGGGAGTAATGTCTCAAACAGTCTACGCTTTTATCGTTTCCTGGAAGACCAGTAGTAGATTCCGATGCACATCTGGAGGCATTCTGTAATCTGTGGACATTCAAAGTTTTGATGAAACACAGAAATTGCATCAGGATTGAATACAACAGTCACCATGCACACTTTCCTACATGGGAGTAATGTCTCAAACAGTCTACGCTTTGATCGTTCCCTGGAGGACCAGTAGTAGTTTCCGATGCACATCTGGGGGCATTCTGTAATCTGTGGACCTTCAAAGTGTTGATGAAACACAGAAATTGCATCGGGATTGAATACAACAGCCACCATGCGCACTTCCCTCTATGGGAGTAATGTCTCAAGCAGTCTACGCTTTGATCGTTCCCTGGAAGACCAGTAGTAGTTTCCGATGCACATCTGGAGGCATTCTGTAATGTGTGGACTATCAGAGTGTTGATGAAACACAGAAATTGCATCCGGATTGAATACAACAGGCACCATGCGCACTTTCCTACATGGGAGAAATGTCTCAAACATTTTACGATTTGATCGTTCCCTGGAAGACCAGTAGTAGTTTCCGATGCACATCTGGGGGCATTCTGTAATCTGTGGACTATCAGAGTGTTGATGAAACACAGTAATTGCATCGGGATTGAATAGAACAGTCACCATGCGCACATTCCTCCATGGGAGTACGGTCTCAAACATTCACGCTTTGATCGTTTCCTGGAAGACCAGTAGTAGTTTCTGATGCACATCTGGGGGCATTCTGTAATGTGTGGACTATCAGAGCGTTGATGAAACACAGAAATTGCATCAGGATTGAATTCAACACTCACCATGCGCACTTTCCTCCGTGGGAGAAAGGTCTCAAACAGTTTAGGCTTTGATCGTTTCCTGGAAGACCAGTAGTAGTTTCTGATGCACATCTGGGGGCATTCTGTAATGTGTGGACTATCAGAGTGTAGATGAAACACAGAATTGCATCGGGATTGAATACAACAGTCACCATGCGCACATTCCTCCATGGGAGTAAGTTCTCAAACAGTCTACGCTTTGATCGTTTCCTGGAAGACCAGTAGTAGTTTCTGATGCACGTCTGGGGGCATTCTGTAATGTGTGGACTATCAGAGCGTTGTTGAAACACAGAAATTGCATCGGCATTGAATACAACAGTCACCATGCGCTCTATCCTCCATAGGAGAAATGTCTCAAACAGTTTACGATTTGATCGTTCCCTGGAAGACCAGTAGTAGTTTCCGATGCACATCTGGGGGCATTCTGTAATCTGTGGACCTTCAAAGTGTTGATGAAACACAGAAATTGCATCTGGATTGAATACAACAGTCACCATGCGCACTTCCCTCTATGGGAGTAATGTCTCAAGCAGTCTACGCTTTGATCGTTCCCTGGAAGACCAGTAGTAGTTTCCGATGCACATCTGGGGGCATTCTGTTATGTGTGGACTATCAGAGTGTTGATGAAACACAGAATTGCATCGGGTTGAATACAACAGGCACCATGCGCACTTTCCTCCATGGGAGAAATGTCTCAAACAGTTTACGATTTGATCGTTCCCTGGAAGACCAGTAGTAGTTTCCGATGCACATCTGGGGCATTCTGTAATCTGTGGACTATCAGAGTGTTGATGAAACACAGAAATTGCATCGGGATTGAAAACAACAGTCAAAATTATCACTTTCCTCCATGGGTGTAATGGTTCAAACAGTCAACGTTTTGATCGTTTCCTGCAAGGCCGGTAGTAGTTTCCGATGCTCTTCTGGTGGCATTCTGTAATCTGTGGACCTTCAAAGTGTTGATGAAATTCAGAAATTGCATCGGGATTGAATACAACAGTCACCATGCACACCTTCCTCCATGGGTGTAATGTCTCAAACAGTCTACGCTTTGATCGTTCCCTGGAAGACAAGTAGTAGTTTCCGATGCACATCTGGTGTCATTCCGTAATCTGTGGACTATCAGAGTGTTGATGAAACACAGAATTGCATCGGGATTGAATACAACAGGCACCATGCGCACTTTCCTCCATGGGAGAAATGTTTCAAACAGTTTACGATTTGATCGTTCCCTGGAAGACCAGTAGTAGTTTCCGATGCACATCTGGGGCATTCTGTAATCTGTGGACTATCGGAGTGTTGATGAAACACAGAAATTGCATCGGGATTGAAAACAACAGTCAAAATTCGCACTTTCCTCCATGGGTGTAATGGTTCAAACAGTCTACGATTTGATCGTTTCCTGCAAGGCCGGTAGTAGTTTCCGATGCACTTCTGGTGGCATTCTGTAATCTGTGGACCTTCAAAGTGTTGATGAAACACAGAAATTGCATCGGGATTGAATACAACAGTCACCATGAGCACTTTCCTCCATGGGTGTAATGTCTCAAACAGTCTACGCTTTGATCGTTCCCTGGAAGACCTGTAGTAGTTTCCGATGCACATCTGGGGGCATTCTGTAATCTGTGGACTATCAGAGTGTTGATGAAACACAGAAATTGCATCGGGATTGAATACAACAGTCACCATGCGCACTTTCCTCCATGGTAGTAATGTCTCAAACAGTCTACGCTTTGATCGCTCCCTGCAAGGCCAGTAGTAGTTTCCGATGCACATCTGGAGGCGTTCTGTTATCTTTGGATCTTCAAAGAGTTGATGATACACAGAAATTGCATCGGGATTGAATACAAAAGTCACCATGCGCACTTTCCTCCATGGGAGTAATGTCTCAAACAGTCTACGCTTTGATCGATTCCTGTAGAACCAGTAGTAGATTCCGATGCACATCTACAGGCATTCTGTAATCTGTGGACATTCAAAGTTTTGATGAAACACAGAAATTACATCAGGATTGAATATAACATTCACCATGCGCACTTTCCGCCATGGGAGTAATGTCTCAATCAGTCTACGCTTTGATCGTTCCCTGGAAGGCCAGTAGTAGTTTGCGATGCACGTCTGAAGGCATTCTGTAATCTGCGGACCTTCAAAGTGTTGATGAAACACAGAAATTGCATCGGGATTGAATGCAAGTCACCATGCACACTTTCCTCCATGGGACTAATGTCTTAAACAAGTTACGCTTTGATCGTCTCTGGAAGACCAGTAGTAGTTTCCGATGCACATCTGGTGTCATTCTGTAATCTGTGGACTATCAGAGTGTTGTTGAAACACAGAAATTGCATCGGGATTGAATACAACAGTCACCATGCGCACTTTCCTCCATGGGAGTAATGTCTCAAACAGTCTACGCTTTGATCGTTTCCTGGAATACCGGTAGTAGTTTTCGATGCACATCTGGACTCTTTCTGTAATCTGTGGACCTTCAAAATGTTGATGAGACACAGAAATTGCATCGGGATTGAATACAACAGTCACCATGCGCACTGTCCTCCATGGGAGTAATGTCTCAAATAATCTACGCTTTTGATCGTTCCCTGGTAGACCAGTAGTAGTTTCCGATGCACATCTTTAGGCATTCTGTAATGTGTGGACTATCGGAGTGTTGATGAAACACAGAAATTGCATGGGGATTGAATACAACAGTCAACATGCGCACTTTCCTCCATGGGAGTAATCTCTCAAACAGTTTACGCTTTGATCGTTCCCTGGAAGACCAGTAGTAGTTTCCGATGCACACCTTGGGGCATTCTGTAATGTGTGGACTATCAGAGTGTTAATGAAACACAGAAATTGCATCGGGATTGAATACAACAGTCACCATGCGCACTTTCCTCCATGGGAGTAATTTCTCAAACAGTCTACGCTTTGATCGTTTCCTGGAGGACCAGTAGTAGTTTCCGATGCCATCTGGAGGCATTTTGTAATCTGTGGAACTTCAAAGTGTTGATGAAACACAGAAATTGCATAGGGATTGAATACCACAGTCACCATGCGCGCTTCCCTCCATGGGAGTAATGTCTCAAACAGTCTACGCTTTGATCGTTTCCTGGAGGACCAGTAGTAGTTTCCAATGCACATCTGGAGGCATTCTGTAATCTGTGGACCTTCAAAGTGTTGATTAAACACAGAAATTGCATCGGGATTGAATACAACAGTCACCATGCGTACTTTCCTCCATGGGATTATTGTCTCAAAGAGTCTACGCTTTGATCGTTCTCTGGAGGACCTGTAGTAGTTTCCGATGCACATCTTTAGGCATTCTGTAATCTGTGGACTATCAGAGTGATGACGAAACACAGAAATTGCATCGGGATTGAATACAACAGTCTCCATGCGCACTTTCCCCCATGGGAGTAATGTCTCAATCAGTTAACGCTTTGATCGCTCCCTGGAAGAGCAGTAGTAGTTTCCGATGCACATCTGGGGGCATTAGGTAATGTGTTGACTATCAGAGTGTTGATGAAACACAGAAATTGCATCGGGATTGAATACAACAGTCACCATGCGCACTTTCCTCCATGGGAGTAATGTCTCAAACAGTCTACGCTTTGATCGTTTCCTGGAGGACCAGTAGTAGTTTCCGATGCACACCTGGGGGCATTCTGTAATCTGTGGACCTTCAAAGTGTTGATGAAACACAGAAATTGCATCGGGATTGAATACAACAGTCACCATGCGCACTTTCTTCCATGGGAGTAATGTCTCAAACAGTCTACGCTTTGATCGTTACCTGCAAGACCAGTAGTAGTTTCCGATGCACATCTGGAGGCATTCTGTAATCTGTGGACCTTCAAAGTGTTGATGAAACAAAGAAATTGCCGCGGGATTGAATACAACAGTCACCATGCGCTCTTTCCTCCGTGGGAGTAATGTCTCAAACAGTCTACGCTTTGATCGGTCCTGTAGGCCAGTAGTAGTTTCCGATGCACATCTGGAGGCATTCTGTAATCTGTGGCTTTTCAAAGTGCTGATGAAACACAGATATTGCATCGGGATTGAATACAACAGTCACCATGCGCACTCTCCTCCATGGGAGTAATGTCTCAAACAGTCTACGCTTTTATCGTTTCCTGGAAGACCAGTAGTAGATTCCGATGCACATCTGGAGGCATTCTGTAATCTGTGGACATTCAAAGTTTTGATGAAACACAGAAATTGCATCAGGATTGAATACAACAGTCACCATGCACACTTTCCTCCATGGGAGTAATGTCTCAAACAGTCTACGCTTTGATCGTTCCCTGGAGGACCAGTAGTAGTTTCCGATGCACATCTGGGGGCATTCTGTAATCTGTGGACCTTCAAAGTGTTGATGAAACACAGAAATTGCATCGGGATTGAATACAACAGCCACCATGCGCACTTCCCTCTATGGGAGTAATGTCTCAAGCAGTCTACGCTTTGATCGTTCCCTGGAAGACCAGTAGTAGTTTCCGATGCACATCTGGAGGCATTCTGTAATGTGTGGACTATCAGAGTGTTGATGAAACACAGAAATTGCATCCGGATTGAATACAACAGGCACCATGCGCACTTTCCTACATGGGAGAAATGTCTCAAACATTTTACGATTTGATCGTTCCCTGGAAGACCAGTAGTAGTTTCCGATGCACATCTGGGGGCATTCTGTAATCTGTGGACTATCAGAGTGTTGATGAAACACAGTAATTGCATCGGGATTGAATAGAACAGTCACCATGCGCACATTCCTCCATGGGAGTACGGTCTCAAACATTCACGCTTTGATCGTTTCCTGGAAGACCAGTAGTAGTTTCTGATGCACATCTGGGGGCATTCTGTAATGTGTGGACTATCAGAGCGTTGATGAAACACAGAAATTGCATCAGGATTGAATTCAACACTCACCATGCGCACTTTCCTCCGTGGGAGAAAGGTCTCAAACAGTTTAGGCTTTGATCGTTTCTTGGAAGACCAGTAGTAGTTTCTGATGCACATCTGGGGGCATTCTGTAATGTGTGGACTATCAGAGTGTAGATGAAACACAGAATTGCATCGGGATTGAATACAACAGTCACCATGCGCACATTCCTCCATGGGAGTAAGTTCTCAAACAGTCTACGCTTTGATCGTTTCCTGGAAGACCAGTAGTAGTTTCTGATGCACGTCTGGGGGCATTCTGTAATGTGTGGACTATCAGAGCGTTGTTGAAACACAGAAATTGCATCGGCATTGAATACAACAGTCACCATGCGCTCTATCCTCCATAAGAGAAATGTCTCAAACAGTTTACGATTTGATCGTTCCCTGGAAGACCAGTAGTAGTTTCCGATGCACATCTGGGGGCATTCTGTAATCTGTGGACCTTCAAAGTGTTGATGAAACACAGAAATTGCATCTGGATTGAATACAACAGTCACCATGCGCACTTCCCTCTATGGGAGTAATGTCTCAAGCAGTCTACGCTTTGATCGTTCCCTGGAAGACCAGTAGTAGTTTCCGATGCACATCTGGGGGCATTCTGTTATGTGTGGACTATCAGAGTGTTGATGAAACACAGAATTGCATCGGGTTGAATACAACAGGCACCATGCGCACTTTCCTCCATGGGAGAAATGTCTCAAACAGTTTACGATTTGATCGTTCCCTGGAAGACCAGTAGTAGTTTCCGATGCACATCTGGGGCATTCTGTAATCTGTGGACTATCAGAGTGTTGATGAAACACAGAAATTGCATCGGGATTGAAAACAACAGTCAAAATTATCACTTTCCTCCATGGGTGTAATGGTTCAAACAGTCAACGTTTTGATCGTTTCCTGCAAGGCCGGTAGTAGTTTCCGATGCTCTTCTGGTGGCATTCTGTAATCTGTGGACCTTCAAAGTGTTGATGAAATTCAGAAATTGCATCGGGATTGAATACAACAGTCACCATGCACACCTTCCTCCATGGGTGTAATGTCTCAAACAGTCTACGCTTTGATCGTTCCCTGGAAGACAAGTAGTAGTTTCCGATGCACATCTGGTGTCATTCCGTAATCTGTGGACTATCAGAGTGTTGATGAAACACAGAATTGCATCGGGATTGAATACAACAGGCACCATGCGCACTTTCCTCCATGGGAGAAATGTTTCAAACAGTTTACGATTTGATCGTTCCCTGGAAGACCAGTAGTAGTTTCCGATGCACATCTGGGGCATTCTGTAATCTGTGGACTATCGGAGTGTTGATGAAACACAGAAATTGCATCGGGATTGAAAACAACAGTCAAAATTCGCACTTTCCTCCATGGGTGTAATGGTTCAAACAGTCTCCGATTTGATCGTTTCCTGCAAGGCCGGTAGTAGTTTCCGATGCACTTCTGGTGGCATTCTGTAATCTGTGGACCTTCAAAGTGTTGATGAAACACAGAAATTGCATCGGGATTGAATACAACAGTCACCATGAGCACTTTCCTCCATGGGTGTAATGTCTCAAACAATCTACGCTTTGATCGTTCCCTGGAAGACCTGTAGTAGTTTCCAAAGCACATCTGGGGGCATTCTGTAATCTGTGGACTATCAGAGTGTTGATGAAACACAGAAATTGCATCGGGATTGAATACAACAGTCACCATGCGCACTTTCCTCCATGGTAGTAATGTCTCAAACAGTCTACGCTTTGATCGCTCCCTGCAAGGCCAGTAGTAGTTTCCGATGCACATCTGGAGGCGTTCTGTTATCTTTGGATCTTCAAAGAGTTGATGATACACAGAAATTGCATCGGGATTGAATACAAAAGTCACCATGCGCACTTTCCTCCATGGGAGTAATGTCTCAAACAGTCTACGCTTTGATCGATTCCTGTAGAACCAGTAGTAGATTCCGATGCACATCTACAGGCATTCTGTAATCTGTGGACATTCAAAGTTTTGATGAAACACAGAAATTACATCAGGATTGAATATAACATTCACCATGCGCACTTTCCGCCATGGGAGTAATGTCTCAATCAGTCTACGCTTTGATCGTTCCCTGGAAGGCCAGTAGTAGTTTGCGATGCACGTTTGAAGGCATTCTGTAATCTGCGGACCTTCAAAGTGTTGATGAAACACAGAAATTGCATCGGGATTGAATGCAAGTCACCATGCACACTTTCCTCCATGGGACTAATGTCTTAAACAAGTTACGCTTTGATCGTCTCTGGAAGACCAGTAGTAGTTTCCGATGCACATCTGGTGTCATTCTGTAATCTGTGGACTATCAGAGTGTTGTTGAAACACAGAAATTGCATCGGGATTGAATACAACAGTCACCATGCGCACTTTCCTCCATGGGAGTAATGTCTCAAACAGTCTACGCTTTGATCGTTTCCTGGAATACCGGTAGTAGTTTTCGATGCACATCTGGACTCTTTCTGTAATCTGTGGACCTTCAAAATGTTGATGAGACACAGAAATTGCATCGGGATTGAATACAACAGTCACCATGCGCACTGTCCTCCATGGGAGTAATGTCTCAAATAATCTACGCTTTTGATCGTTCCCTGGTAGACCAGTAGTAGTTTCCGATGCACATCTTTAGGCATTCTGTAATGTGTGGACTATCGGAGTGTTGATGAAACACAGAAATTGCATGGGGATTGAATACAACAGTCAACATGCGCACTTTCCTCCATGGGAGTAATCTCTCAAACAGTTTACGCTTTGATCGTTCCCTGGAAGACCAGTAGTAGTTTCCGATGCACACCTTGGGGCATTCTGTAATGTGTGGACTATCAGAGTGTTAATGAAACACAGAAATTGCATCGGGATTGAATACAACAGTCACCATGCGCACTTTCCTCCATGGGAGTAATTTCTCAAACAGTCTACGCTTTGATCGTTTCCTGGAGGACCAGTAGTAGTTTCCGATGCCATCTGGAGGCATTTTGTAATCTGTGGAACTTCAAAGTGTTGATGAAACACAGAAATTGCATAGGGATTGAATACCACAGTCACCATGCGCGCTTCCCTCCATGGGAGTAATGTCTCAAACAGTCTACGCTTTGATCGTTTCCTGGAGGACCAGTAGTAGTTTCCAATGCACATCTGGAGGCATTCTGTAATCTGTGGACCTTCAAAGTGTTGATTAAACACAGAAATTGCATCGGGATTGAATACAACAGTCACCATGCGTACTTTCCTCCATGGGATTATTGTCTCAAAGAGTCTACGCTTTGATCGTTCTCTGGAGGACCTGTAGTAGTTTCCGATGCACATCTTTAGGCATTCTGTAATCTGTGGACTATCAGAGTGTTGACGAAACACAGAAATTGCATCGGGATTGAATACAACAGTCTCCATGCGCACTTTCCCCCATGGGAGTAATGTCTCAATCAGTTAACGCTTTGATCGCTCCCTGGAAGAGCAGTAGTAGTTTCCGATGCACATCTGGGGGCATTAGGTAATGTGTTGACTATCAGAGTGTTGATGAAACACAGAAATTGCATCGGGATTGAATACAACAGTCACCATGCGCACTTTCCTCCATGGGAGTAATGTCTCAAACAGTCTACGCTTTGATCGTTTCCTGGAGGACCAGTAGTAGTTTCCGATGCACATCTGGGGGCATTCTGTAATCTGTGGACCTTCAAAGTGTTGATGAAACACAGAAATTGCATCGGGATTGAATACAACAGTCACCATGCGCACTTTCTTCCATGGGAGTAATGTCTCAAACAGTCTACGCTTTGATCGTTACCTGCAAGACCAGTAGTAGTTTCCGATGCACATCTGGAGGCATTCTGTAATCTGTGGACCTTCAAAGTGTTGATGAAACAAAGAAATTGCCGCGGGATTGAATACAACAGTCACCATGCGCTCTTTCCTCCGTGGGAGTAATGTCTCAAACAGTCTACGCTTTGATCGGTCCTGTAGGCCAGTAGTAGTTTCCGATGCACATCTGGAGGCATTCTGTAATCTGTGGCTTTTCAAAGTGCTGATGAAACACAGATATTGCATTGGGATTGAATACAACAGTCACCATGCGCACTTTCCTCCATGGGAGTAATGTCTCAAACAGTCTACGCTTTTATCGTTTCCTGGAAGACCAGTAGTAGATTCCGATGCACATCTGGAGGCATTCTGTAATCTGTGGACATTCAAAGTTTTGATGAAACACAGAAATTGCATCAGGATTGAATACAACAGTCACCATGCGCACTTTCCTCCATGAGAGTAATGTCTCAAACAGTCTACGCTTTGATCGTTCCCTGGAGGACCAGTAATAGTTTCCGATGCACATCTGGGGGCATTCTGTAATCTGTGGACCTTCAAAGTGTTGATGAAACACAGAAATTGCATCGGGATTGAATACAACAGCCACCATGCGCACTTCCCTCTATGGGAGTAATGTCTCAAGCAGTCTACGCTTTGATCGTTCCCTGGAAGACCAGTAGTAGTTTCCGATGCACATCTGGAGGCATTCTGTAATGTGTGGACTATCAGAGTGTTGATGAAACACAGAAATTGCATCCGGATTGAATACAACAGGCACCATGCGCACTTTCCTACATGGGAGAAATGTCTCAAACATTTTACGATTTGATCGTTCCCTGGAAGACCAGTAGTAGTTTCCGATGCACATCTGGGGGCATTCTGTAATCTGTGGACTATCAGAGTGTTGATGAAACACAGTAATTGCATCGGGATTGAATAGAACAGTCACCATGCGCACATTCCTCCATGGGAGTACGGTCTCAAACATTCACGCTTTGATCGTTTCCTGGAAGACCAGTAGTAGTTTCTGATGCACATCTGGGGGCATTCTGTAATGTGTGGACTATCAGAGCGTTGATGAAACACAGAAATTGCATCAGGATTGAATTCAACACTCACCATGCGCACTTTCCTCCGTGGGAGAAAGGTCTCAAACAGTTTAGGCTTTGATCGTTTCCTGGAAGACCAGTAGTAGTTTCTGATGCACATCTGGGGGCATTCTGTAATGTGTGGACTATCAGAGTGTAGATGAAACACAGAATTGCATCGGGATTGAATACAACAGTCACCATGCGCACATTCCTCCATGGGAGTAAGTTCTCAAACAGTCTACGCTTTGATCGTTTCCTGGAAGACCAGTAGTAGTTTCTGATGCACGTCTGGGGGCATTATGTAATGTGTGGACTATCAGAGCGTTGTTGAAACACAGAAATTGCATCGGCATTGAATACAACAGTCACCATGCGCTCTATCCTCCATAGGAGAAATGTCTCAAACAGTTTACGATTTGATCGTTCCCTGGAAGACCAGTAGTAGTTTCCGATGCACATCTGGGGGCATTCTGTAATCTGTGGACCTTCAAAGTGTTGATGAAACACAGAAATTGCATCTGGATTGAATACAACAGTCACCATGCGCACTTTCTTCCATGGGAGTAATGTCTCAAACAGTCTACGCTTTGATCGTTACCTGCAAGACCAGTAGTAGTTTCCGATGCACATCTGGAGGCATTCTGTAATCTGTGGACCTTCAAAGTGTTGATGAAACAAAGAAATTGCCGCGGGATTGAATACAACAGTCACCATGCGCTCTTTCCTCCGTGGGAGTAATGTCTCAAACAGTCTACGCTTTGATCGGTCCTGTAGGCCAGTAGTAGTTTCCGATGCACATCTGGAGGCATTCTGTAATCTGTGGCTTTTCAAAGTGCTGATGAAACACAGATATTGCATCGGGATTGAATACAACAGTCACCATGCGCACTTTCCTCCATGGGAGTAATGTCTCAAACAGTCTACGCTTTTATCGTTTCCTGGAAGACCAGTAGTAGATTCCGATGCACATCTGGAGGCATTCTGTAATCTGTGGACATTCAAAGTTTTGATGAAACACAGATATTGCATCAGGATTGAATACAACAGTCACCATGCGCACTTTCCTCCATGGGAGTAATGTCTCAAACAGTCTACGCTTTGATCGTTCCCTGGAGGACCAGTAGTAGTTTCCGATGCACATCTGGGGGCATTCTGTAATCTGTGGACCTTCAAAGTGTTGATGAAACACAGAAATAGCATCGGGATTGAATACAACAGCCACCATGCGCACTTCCCTCTATGGGAGTAATGTCTCAAGCAGTCTACGCTTTGATCGTTCCCTGGAAGACCAGTAGTAGTTTCCGATGCACATCTGGAGGCATTCTGTAATGTGTGGACTATCAGAGTGTTGATGAAACACAGAAATTGCATCCGGATTGAATACAACAGGCACCATGCGCACTTTCCTGCATGGGAGAAATGTCTCAAACATTTTACGATTTGATCGTTCCCTGGAAGACCAGTAGTAGTTTCCGATGCACATCTGGGGGCATTCTGTAATCTGTGGACTATCAGAGTGTTGATGAAACACAGTAATTGCATCGGGATTGAATAGAACAGTCACCATGCGCACATTCCTCCATGGGAGTACGGTCTCAAACATTCACGCTTTGATCGTTTCCTGGAAGACCAGTAGTAGTTTCTGATGCACATCTGGGGGCATTCTGTAATGTGTGGACTATCAGAGCGTTGATGAAACACAGAAATTGCATCAGGATTGAATTCAACACTCACCATGCGCACTTTCCTCCGTGGGAGAAAGGTCTCAAACAGTTTAGGCTTTGATCGTTTCCTGGAAGACCAGTAGTAGTTTCTGATGCACATCTGGGGGCATTCTGTAATGTGTGGACTATCAGAGTGTAGATGAAACACAGAATTGCATCGGGATTGAATACAACAGTCACCATGCGCACATTCCTCCATGGGAGTAAGTTCTCAAACAGTCTACGCTTTGATCGTTTCCTGGAAGACCAGTAGTAGTTTCTGATGCACGTCTGGGGGCATTCTGTAATGTGTGGACTATCAGAGCGTTGTTGAAACACAGAAATTGCATCGGCATTGAATACAACAGTCACCATGCGCTCTATCCTCCATAGGAGAAATGTCTCAAACAGTTTACGATTTGATCGTTCCCTGGAAGACCAGTAGTAGTTTCCGATGCACATCTGGGGGCATTCTGTAATCTGTGGACCTTCAAAGTGTTGATGAAACACAGAAATTGCATCTGGATTGAATACAACAGTCACCATGCGCACTTCCCTCTATGGGAGTAATGTCTCAAGCAGTCTACGCTTTGATCGTTCCCTGGAAGACCAGTAGTAGTTTCCGATGCACATCTGGGGGCATTCTGTTATGTGTGGACTATCAGAGTGTTGATGAAACACAGAATTGCATCGGGATTGAATACAACAGGCACCATGCGCACTTTCCTCCATGGGAGAAATGTCTCAAACAGTTTACGATTTGATCGTTCCCTGGAAGACCAGTAGTAGTTTCCGATGCACATCTGGGGCATTCTGTAATCTGTGGACTATCAGAGTGTTGATGAAACACAGAAATTGCATCGGGATTGAAAACAACAGTCAAAATTCGCACTTTCCTCCATGGGTGTAATGGTTCAAACAGTCAACGTTTTGATCGTTTCCTGCAAGGCCGGTAGTAGTTTCCGATGCTCTTCTGGTGGCATTCTGTAATCTGTGGACCTTCAAAGTGTTGATGAAATTCAGAAATTGCATCGGGATTGAATACAACAGTCACCATGCACACTTTCCTCCATGGGTGTAATGTCTCAAACAGTCTACGCTTTGATCGTTCCCTGGAAGACAAGTAGTAGTTTCCGATGCACATCTGGTGTCATTCCGTAATCTGTGGACTATCAGAGTGTTGATGAAACACAGAATTGCATCGGGATTGAATACAACAGGCACCATGCGCACTTTCCTCCATGGGAGAAATGTTTCAAACAGTTTACGATTTGATCGTTCCCTGGAAGACCAGTAGTAGTTTCCGATGCACATCTGGGGCATTCTGTAATCTGTGGACTATCGGAGTGTTGATGAAACACAGAAATTGCATCGGGATTGAAAACAACAGTCAAAATTCGCACTTTCCTCCATGGGTGTAATGGTTCAAACAGTCTACGTTTTGATCGTTTCCTGCAAGGCCGGTAGTAGTTTCCGATGCACTTCTGGTGGCATTCTGTAATCTGTGGACCTTCAAAGTGTTGATGAAACACAGAAATTGCATCGGGATTGAATACAACAGTCACCATGAGCACTTTCCTCCATGGGTGTAATGTCTCAAACAGTCTACGCTTTGATCGTTCCCTGGAAGACCTGTAGTAGTTTCCGATGCACATCTGGGGGCATTCTGTAATCTGTGGACTATCAGAGTGTTGATGAAACACAGAAATTGCATCGGGATTGAATACAACAGTCACCATGCGCACTTTCCTCCATGGTAGTAATGTCTCAAACAGTCTACGCTTTGATCGCTCCCTGCAAGGCCAGTAGTAGTTTCCGATGCACATCTGGAGGCGTTCTGTTATCTTTGGATCTTCAAAGAGTTGATGATACACAGAAATTGCATCGGGATTGAATACAAAAGTCACCATGCGCACTTTCCTCCATGGGAGTAATGTCTCAAACAGTCTACGCTTTGATCGATTCCTGTAGAACCAGTAGTAGATACCGATGCACATCTACAGGCATTCTGTAATCTGTGGACATTCAAAGTTTTGATGAAACACAGAAATTACATCAGGATTGAATATAACATTCACCATGCGCACTTTCCGCCATGGGAGTAATGTCTCAATCAGTCTACGCTTTGATCGTTCCCTGGAAGACCAGTAGTAGTTTGCGATGCACGTCTGAAGGCATTCTGTAATCTGCGGACCTTCAAAGTGTTGATGAAACACAGAAATTGCATCGGGATTGAATGCAAGTCACCATGCACACTTTCCTCCATGGGAGTAATGTCTCAAACAAGTTACGCTTTGATCGTCTCTGGAAGACCAGTAGTAGTTTCCGATGCACATCTGGTGTCATTCTGTAATCTGTGGACTATCAGAGTGTTGTTGAAACACAGAAATTGCATCGGGATTGAATACAACAGTCACCATGCGCACTTTCCTCCATGGGAGTAATGTCTCAAACAGTCTACGCTTTGATCGTTTCCTGGAATACCGGTAGTAGTTTTCGATGCACATCTGGACTCTTTCTGTAATCTGTGGACCTTCAAAATGTTGATGAGACACAGAAATTGCATCGGGATTGAATACAACAGTCACCATGCGCACTGTCCTCCATGGGAGTAATGTCTCAAATAATCTACGCTTTTGATCGTTCCCTGGTAGACCAGTAGTAGTTTCCGATGCACATCTTTAGGCATTCTGTAATGTGTGGACTATCGGAGTGTTGATGAAACACAGAAATTGCATGGGGATTGAATACAACAGTCAACATGCGCACTTTCCTCCATGGGAGTAATCTCTCAAACAGTTTACGCTTTGATCGTTCCCTGGAAGACCAGTAGTAGTTTCCGATGCACACCTTGGGGCATTCTGTAATGTGTGGACTATCAGAGTGTTAATGAAACACAGAAATTGCATCGGGATTGAATACAACAGTCACCATGCGCACTTTCCTCCATGGGAGTAATTTCTCAAACAGTCTACGCTTTGATCGTTTCCTGGAGGACCAGTAGTAGTTTCCGATGCCATCTGGAGGCATTTTGTAATCTGTGGAACTTCAAAGTGTTGATGAAACACAGAAATTGCATAGGGATTGAATACCACAGTCACCATGCGCGCTTCCCTCCATGGGAGTAATGTCTCAAACAGTCTACGCTTTGATCGTTTCCTGGAGGACCAGTAGTAGTTTCCAATGCACATCTGGAGGCATTCTGTAATCTGTGGACCTTCAAAGTGTTGATTAAACACAGAAATTGCATCGGGATTGAATACAACAGTCACCATGCGTACTTTCCTCCATGGGATTATTGTCTCAAAGAGTCTACGCTTTGATCGTTCTCTGGAGGACCTGTAGTAGTTTCCGATGCACATCTTTAGGCATTCTGTAATCTGTGGACTATCAGAGTGTTGACGAAACACAGAAATTGCATCGGGATTGAATACAACAGTCTCCATGCGCACTTTCCCCCATGGGAGTAATGTCTCAATCAGTTAACGCTTTGATCGCTCCCTGGAAGAGCAGTAGTAGTTTCCGATGCACATCTGGGGGCATTAGGTAATGTGTTGACTATCAGAGTGTTGATGAAACACAGAAATTGCATCGGGATTGAATACAACAGTCACCATGCGCACTTTCCTCCATGGGAGTAATGTCTCAAACAGTCTACGCTTTGATCGTTTCCTGGAGGACCAGTAGTAGTTTCCGATGCACATCTGGGGGCATTCTGTAATCTGTGGACCTTCAAAGTGTTGATGAAACACAGAAATTGCATCGGGATTGAATACAACAGTCACCATGCGCACTTTCTTCCATGGGAGTAATGTCTCAAACAGTCTACGCTTTGATCGTTACCTGCAAGACCAGTAGTAGTTTCCGATGCACATCTGGAGGCATTCTGTAATCTGTGGACCTTCAAAGTGTTGATGAAACAAAGAAATTGCCGCGGGATTGAATACAACAGTCACCATGCGCTCTTTCCTCCGTGGGAGTAATGTCTCAAACAGTCTACGCTTTGATCGGTCCTGTAGGCCAGTAGTAGTTTCCGATGCACATCTGGAGGCATTCTGTAATCTGTGGCTTTTCAAAGTGCTGATGAAACACAGATATTGCATCGGGATTGAATACAACAGTCACCATGCGCACTTTCCTCCATGGGAGTAATGTCTCAAACAGTCTACGCTTTTATCGTTTCCTGGAAGACCAGTAGTAGATTCCGATGCACATCTGGAGGCATTCTGTAATCTGTGGACATTCAAAGTTTTGATGAAACACAGAAATTGCATCAGGATTGAATACAACAGTCACCATGCGCACTTTCCTCCATGGGAGTAATGTCTCAAACAGTCTACGCTTTGATCGTTCCCTGGAGGACCAGTAGTAGTTTCCGATGCACATCTGGGGGCATTCTGTAATCTGTGGACCTTCAAAGTGTTGATGAAACACAGAAATTGCATCGGGATTGAATACAACAGCCACCATGCGCACTTCCCTCTATGGGAGTAATGTCTCAAGCAGTCTACGCTTTGATCGTTCCCTGGAAGACCAGTAGTAGTTTCCGATGCACATCTGGAGGCATTCTGTAATGTGTGGACTATCAGAGTGTTGATGAAACACAGAAATTGCATCCGGATTGAATACAACAGGCACCATGCGCACTTTCCTACATGGGAGAAATGTCTCAAACATTTTACGATTTGATCGTTCCCTGGAAGACCAGTAGTAGTTTCCGATGCACATCTGGGGGCATTCTGTAATCTGTGGACTATCAGAGTGTTGATGAAACACAGTAATTGCATCGGGATTGAATAGAACAGTCACCATGCGCACATTCCTCCATGGGAGTACGGTCTCAAACATTCACGCTTTGATCGTTTCCTGGAAGACCAGTAGTAGTTTCTGATGCACATCTGGGGGCATTCTGTAATGTGTGGACTATCAGAGCGTTGATGAAACACAGAAATTGCATCAGGATTGAATTCAACACTCACCATGCGCACTTTCCTCCGTGGGAGAAAGGTCTCAAACAGTTTAGGCTTTGATCGTTTCCTGGAAGACCAGTAGTAGTTTCTGATGCACATCTGGGGGCATTCTGTAATGTGTGGACTATCAGAGTGTAGATGAAACACAGAAATTGCATCGGGATTGACTACAACAGTCACCATGCGCACATTCCTCCATGGGAGTAATGTCTCAAACAGTCTACGCTTTGATCGTTCAATGCATGACTAGTAGTAGCATCCGATGCACATCTGGAGGCATTTTGTAATCTGTGGACCATCAAAGTGTTGAAGAAACACAGAAAATGCCGTGGGATTAATACAACAGTCTCCATGCGCACTTTCCTCCATGGGAGTAATGTCTCAAACAGTCTACGCTTTGATTGTGTCCTGGAAGACCAGTAGTAGTTTCTGATGCACATCTGGAGGCATTCTGTAATCTGTGGACCTTCAAAGTGTTGATGAAACACAGAAATTGCATCGGGATTGAACACAACAGTCACCATGCGCACATTCCTCTATGGGAGTAAGGTCTCAAACAGTCTACGCTTTGATCGTTTCCTGGAAGACCAGTAGTAGTTTCTGATGCACGTCTGGGGGCATTCTGTAATGTGTGGACTATCAGAGCGTTGATGAAACACAGAAATTGCATCGTCATTGAATACAACAGTCACCATGCGCTCTATCCTCCATAGGAGAAATGTCTCAAACAGTTTACGCTTTGATCGTTCCCTGGAAGACCAGTAGTAGTTTCCGATGCACATCTGGGGGCATTCTGTAATGTGTGGACTATCAGAGCGTTGATGAAACACAGAAATTGCATCAGGATTGAATTCAACACTCACCATGCGCACTTACCTCCGTGGGAGTAAGGAATCAAACAGTTTACGCTTTGATCGTTCCCTTGAAGACCAGTAGTAGTTTCCGATGCAGACCTTGGGGGCATTCTGTAATGTGTGGACTATCAGAGTGTAGATGAAACACAGATATTGCATCGGGATTGACTACAACAGTCACCATGCGCACATTCCTCCATGGGAGTAATGTCTCAAACAGTCTACGCTTTGATCGTTCCCTGGAAGACCAGTAGTAGTTTCCGATGCACATCTGGGGGCATTCTGTAATGTGTGGACTATCAGAGTGTTGATGAAACACAGAATTGCATCGGGATTGAATACAACAGGCACCATGCGCACTTTCCCCCATGGGAGAAATGTCTCAAACAGTTTACGATATGATCGTTCACTGGAAGACCAGTAGTAGTTTCCGATGCACATCTGGGGCATTCTGTAATCTGTGGACTATCAGAGTGTTGATGAAACACAGAAATTGCATCGGGATTGAAAACAACTGTCAAAATTCGCACTTTCCTCCATGGGTGTAATGGTTCAAACAGTCTAAGTTTTGATCGTTCCCTACAAGGCCGGTAGTAGTTTCCGATGCACTTCTGGTGGCATTCTGTAATCTGTGGACCTTCAAAGTGTTGATGAAACACAGAAATTGCCGTGGGATTGAATACAACAGTCACCATGCGCACTTTCCTCCATGGGTGTAATGTCTCAAACAGTCTACGCTTTGATCGTTCCCTGGAAGACAAGTAGTAGTTTCCGATGCACATCTGGTGTCATTCCGTAATCTGTGGACTATCAGAGTGTTGATTAAACACAGAAATTTCATCGGGATTGAATAGAACAGTCACCATGCGCAGATTCCTCCATGGGAGTAAGGTCACAAACAGTCTACGCTTTGATCGTTTCCTGGAAGACCAGTAGTAGTTTCTGATGCACATCTGGGGGCATTCTGTAATGTGTGGACTATCAGAGCGTTGATGAAACACAGAAATTGCATCAGGATTGAATTCAACACTCACCATGCGCACTTACCTCCGTGGGAGTAAGGTCTCAAACAGTTTACGCTTTGATCGTTCCCTTGAAGACCAGTAGTAGTTTCCGATGCAGACCTTGGGGGCATTCTGTAATGTGTAGACTATCAGAGTGTAGATGAAACACAGAAATTGCATCGGGATTGACTACAACAGTCACCATGCGCACATTCCTCCATGGGAGTAATGTCTCAAACAGTCTACGCTTTGATCGTTCAATGCATGACTAGTAGTAGCATCCGATGCACATCTGGAGGCATTCTGTAATCTGTGGACCATCAAAGTGTTGATGAAACACAGAAAATGCCGTGGGATTAATACAACAGTCACCATGCGCACTTTCCTCCATGGGAGTAATGTCTCAAACAGTCTACGCTTTGATCGTTTCCTGGAAGACCAGTAGTAGTTTCTGATGCACATCTGGAGGCATTCTGTAATCTGTGGACCTTCAAAGTGTTGATGAAACACAGAAATTGCATCGGGATTGAATACAACAGTCACCATGCGCACATTCCTCCATGGGAGTAAGGTCTCAAACAGTCTACGCTTTGATCGTTTCCTGGAAGACCAGTAGTAGTTTCTGATGCACGTCTGGGGGCATTCTGTAATGTGTGGACTATCAGAGCGTTGATGAAACACAGAAATTGCATCGGCATTGAATACAACAGTCACCATGCGCTCTATCCTCCATAGGAGAAATGTCTCAAACAGTTTACGCTTTGATCGTTCCCTGGAAGACCAGTAGTAGTTTCCGATGCACATCCTGGGGCATTCTGTAATGTGTGGACTATCAGAGTGTTGATGAAACACAGAATTGCATCGGGATTGAATACAACAGGCACCATGCGCACTTTCCTCCATGGGAGAAATGTCTCAAACAGTTTACGATTTGATCGTTCCCTGGAAGACTAGTAGTAGTTTCCGATGCACATCTGGGGCATTCTGTAATCTGTGGACTATCAGAGTGTTGATGAAACACAGAAATTGCATCGGGATTGAAAACAACAGTCAAAATTCGCACTTTCCTCCATGGGTGTAATGGTTCAAACAGTCTACGTTTTGATCGTTTCCTGCAAGGCCGGTAGTAGTTTCCGAAGCACTTCTGGTGGCATTCTGTAATCTGTGGACCTTCAAAGTGTTGATGAAACACAGAAATTGCATCGGGATTGAATACAACAGTCACCATGAGCACTTTCCTCCATGAGTGTAATGTCTCAAACAGTCTACGCTTTGATCGTTCCCTGGAAGACAAGTAGTAGTTTCCGATGCACATCTGGTGTCATTCTGTAATCTGTGGACTATCAGAGTGTTGATGAAACACAGAAATTGCATCTGGATAAAATAAAACAGTCACCATGCGCACTTTCCTCCATGGGAGTAATGTCTCAAACAGTCTACGCTTTGATCGTTACCTGCAAGACCAGTAGTAGTTTGCGATGCACGACTGGAGGCATTCTGTAATGTGTGGACCTTCAAAGTGTTGATGAAACACAGAAATTGTCTCGGGATTCAATACAACAGTCTCCATGCGCAGTTTCCAGCATGGGAATATTCTCTCATGCCGTCAACGCTTTGATCGTTCCCTGGAACACCAGTAGTAGTTTCCGATGCACATCTGGGGTCATTCTGTAATCTGTATACTATCAGAGTGATGTTGAAACACAGAAATTGCATCGGGATTGAATACAACAGTCACCATGCGCACTTTTCTCTATGGGAGTAATGTCTCAAACAGTTTACGCTTTGATCGTTCCCTGGAAGACCAGTAGTAGTTTCTGATGCACATCTGGGGGCATTCTGTAATGTGTGGACTATCAGAGTGTTGATGAAACACAGAAATTGCATCGGGATTGAATACAACAGTCACCATGCGCACTTTCCTCCGTGGGAGTAAGGTCTGAAACAGTTTACGCTTTGATCGTTCCCTTGAAGACCAGTAGTAGTTCCCGATGCAGACCTTGGGGGCATTCTGTAATTTGTGGACTATCAGAGTGTAGATGAAACATAGAAATTGCATCGGGATTGAATACAACAGTCACCATGCGCACATTCCACCTGGGGAGTAATGTCTCAAACAGTCTACGCTTTGATCGTTCAATGCATGGCTTGTAGTAGTATCCGATGCACATCTGGAGGCATTCTGTAATCTGTGGACCATCAGAGTGTTGATGAAACACAGAAATTGCCATGGGATTAATACAACCGTCACCATGCGCACTTTCCTCCATGGGAGTAATGTCTCAAACAGTCTACGCTTTGATCGTTTCCTGGAGGACCAGTAGTAGTTTCCGATGCACATCTGGAGGCATTCTGTAATCTGTGGACCTTCAAAGTGTTGATGAAACACAGAAATTGCATCGGGATTGAATACAACAGTCACCATGCGCACTTCCCTCCATGGGAGTAATGTCTCAAACAATCTACGCTTTGATCGTTCCCTGGAAGACCAGTAGTGGTTTCCGATGCACATCTTTAGGCATTCTGTAATCTGTGGACTATCAGAGTGTTGATGAAACACAGAAATTGCATCGGAATTGAATACAAGAGTCACCATGCGCACTTTCCTCCATGGGAGTAATGTCTCAAACAGTCTACGCTTCGATCGTTCTCTGCAAGACCAGTAGTAGTTTCCGATGCACATCTTTAGGCATTCTGTAATCTGTGGACCTTCAAACTGTTGATGAAACACAGAATTTGCCTCGGGATTGAATACAACAGTCACCATGCGCACTTCCCTCCATCTGAGTAATGTCTCAAACAGTCTACGCTTTGATCGTTTCCTGGAGGACCAGTAGTAGTTTCCGATGCACATCTGGAGGCATTCTGTAATCTGTGGACCTTCAAAGTGTTGATGAAACAAAGAAATTGCATCGGGATAGAATAAAACAGTCACCATGCGCACTTTCCTCCATCTGAGGAATGTCTCAAACAGTCTACGCTTTGATCGTTCCCTGGAAGACCAGTAGTAGTTTCCGATGCACATCTAGGGGCAATCTGTAATGTGTGGACTATCAGAGTGTTGATGAAAGACAGAAATTGCATCCGGATTGAATACAACAGGCAGCATGCCTCTCTATGGGAGAAATGTCTCAAACAGTTTACGCTTTGATCGTTCCCTGAAAGACCAGTAGTAGTTTCCGATGCACATCTTTGGGCATTCTGTAATCTGTGGACTATCAGAGTGTTGATGAAACACAGAAATTGCATCGGGATTGAAAACAACAGTCAAAATCCGCACTTTCCTCCATGGGTGTAATGGTTAAAACAGTCTACGCTTTGATCGTTTCCTGGAATACCGGTAGTAGTTTTCGATGCACAACTGGACTCTTTCTGTAATCTGTGGACCTTCAAAATGTTGATGAGACACAGAAATTGCATCGGGATTGAATACAACAGTCACCATGCGCACTGTCCTCCATGGGAGTAATGTCTCAAATAATCTACGCTTTTGATCGTTCCCTGGAAGACCAGTAGTAGTTTCCGATGCACATCTTTAGGCATTCTGTAATGTGTGGACTTTCAGAGTGTTGATGAAACACAGAAATTGCATCGGGATTGAATACAACAGTCAACATGCGCACTTTCCTCCATGGGAGTAATCTCTCAAACAGTTTACGCTTTGATCGTTCCCTGGAAGACCAGTAGTAGTTCCCGATGCACACCTTGGGGCATTCTGTAATGTGTGGACTATCAGAGTGTTGATGAAACACAGAAATTAGATCGGGATTGAATACAACAGTCACCATGCGCACTTTCCTCCATGGGAGTAATTTCTCAAACAGTCTACGCTTTGATCGTTTCCTGGAGGACCAGTAGTAGTTTCCGATGCCATCTGGAGGCATTTTGTAATCTGTGGAGCTTCAAAGTGATGATGAAACACAGAAATTACATCGGGATTGAATACCACAGTCACCATGCGCGCTTCCCTCCATGGGAGTAATGTCTCAAACAGTCTACGCTTTGATCGTTTCCTGGAGGACCAGTAATAGTTTCCAATGCACATCTAGAGGCATTCTGTAATCTGTGGACCTTCAAAGTGTTGATTAAACACAGTAATTGCATCGGGATAGAATACAACAGTCACCATGCGTACTTTCCTCCACGGGAATATTGTCTCAAAGAGTCTACGCTTTGATCGTTCTCTGGAGGACCTGTAGTAGTTTACGATGCACATCTTTAGGCATTCTGTAATCTGTGGACTATCAGAGTGTTGACGAAACACAGAAATTGCATCGGGATTGAATACAACAGTCTCCATGCGCACTTTCCTCCATGGGAGTAATGTCTCAATCAGTTAACGCTTTGATCGTTCCCTGGAAGAGCAGTAGTAGTTTCCGATGCACATCTGGGGGCATTAGGTAATGTGTTGACTATCAGAGTGTTGATGAAACACAGAAATTGCATCGGGATTGAATACAACAGTCAGCATGCGCACTTTCCTCCATGGGAGTAATGTCTCAAACAGTCTACGATTTGATCGTTTCCTGGAGGACCAGTAGTAGTTTCCGATGCACATCTGGACGCATTCTGTAACCTGTGGACTTTCAAAGTGTTGATGAAACACAGAAATTGCATCGGGATTGAATACAACAGTCACCATGCGCACTTTCCTCTATGGGAGTAATGTCTCAAACAGTTTACGCTTTGATCGTTCCCTGGAAGACCAGTAGTAGTTTCCGATGCACACCTTGGGGCATTCTGTAATGTGTGGACTATCAGAGTGTTGATGAAACACAGAAATTGCATCGGGATTGAATACAACAGTCACCATGTGCACTTTCCTCCATGGGAGTAATTTCTCAAACAGTCTACGCTTTGATCGTATCCTGGAGGACCAGTAGTAGTTTCCGATGCCATCTGGAGGCATTCTGTAATCTGTGGACCTTCAAAGTGTTGATGAAACACAGAAATTGCATCGGGATTGAATATAACAGTCACCATGATCACTGTCCTCCATGGGAGTAATGGCTCAAACAATCTACGCTTCGATCGTTCCCTGGAAGACAAGTAGTAGTTTCCGATGCACATCTGGTGTCATTCCGTAATCTGTGTACTATCAGAGTGTTGATGAAACACAGAAATTGCATCGGGATAGAGTAAAACAGTCACCGTGCGCACTTTCCTCCATGGGAGTAATGTCTCAAACAGTCTACGTTTTGATCGTTACCTGCAAGACCAGTAGTAGTTTCCGATGCACATCTGGAGGCATTCTGTAAACTGTGGACCTTCAAAGTGTTGATGAAACACAGAAATTGCATCGGGATTGAATATAGCAGTCACCATGATCACTGTCCTCCATGGGAGTAATGTCTCAAACAGTCTACGCTTTGATCGTTCCCTTGAAGACCAGTAGTAGTTTCCGATGGACATCTGGGGGCATTCTGCAATGTGTGGACTATCAGAGTGTTGATGAAACACAGAAATTGCATCGGGATTGAATACAACAGACACCATGCGCACTTTCCTCCATGGGAGTAATGTCTGAAACAGTCTACGCTTTGATCGTTCCCTGCAAGGCCAGTAGTAGTTTCCGATGCACATCTGGAGGCATTCTGTAATCTGTGGACCTTCAAAGTGTTGATGAAACACAGAAATTGCCGCGGGATTGAATTCAACTGTCGCCATGCGCACTTTCTTCCATGTGAGTAATGTCTCAAACAGTCTACGCTTTGATCGTTCCCTGCAAGACCAGTAGTAATTTCAGATGCACATCTGGTGTCATTCTGTAATCTGTGGACTATCAGAGTGTTGTCGAAACACAGAAATTGCATCGGGATTGAATACAACAGTCACCATGCGCACTTTTCTCCATGGGAGTAAGGTCTCAAATAGTCTACGTTTTGATCGTTTACTGGAAGAACAGTAGTAGTTTCCGATGTACATCTGGAGGCTTTCTGTAATCTGTGGACCTTCAAAGTGTTGATGAAACACAGAAATTGCATCGGGATTGAATACAACTGTCACCATGCGCAGTGTCCTCCATGGGAGTAATGTCTCAAACAATCTATGTTATGATCGTTGCCTGGAAGACCTGTAGTAGTTTCCGATGCACATCTGGTGTCATTCTGTAATCTGTGGACTATCAGAGTGTTGTTGAAACACAGAAATTGCATCGGGATTAAATACAACAGTCACCTTGCGCACTTTCCTCCATGGGAGTTATGTCTCAAACAGTTTACGCTTTGATCGTTCCTTGGAAGACCAGTAGTAGTTTCCGATGCACACCTTGGGGCATTCTGTAATGTGTGAACTATCAGAGTGTTGATGATACACAGAAATTGCTTCGGGATTGAATACAACAGTCACCAGGCGCACTTTCCTCCATGGGAGTAATTTCTCAAACAGTCTACGCTTTGATCGTTCCCTGGAAGACCTGTAGTAGTTTCCGATGCACGTCTTCAGGCATTCTGTAATCTGTTGACTATCAGAGTGTTGATGAAACACAGAAATTGCATCGGGATTGAATAGAACAGTCACCATGCGCACTTCCCTCCATGGGAGTAATGTCTCAAACAGTTTACGCTTTGATCGTTCCCTGGAACACCAGTAGTAGTTTCCGATGCACACCTTGGGGCATTCTGTAATGTGTGGACTATCAGAGTGTTGATGAAATACAGAAATTGCATCGGGATTGAATACAACAGTCACCATGCGCACTTTCCTCCATGGGAGTAATTTCTCAAACAGTCTACGCCTTGATCGTTTCCTGGAGGACCAGTAGTAGTTTCCGATGCCATCTGGAGGCATTCTGTAATCTGTGGACTCTCAAGGTGTTGATGAAACACAGAAATTGCATCGTGATTGAATACAACAGTCACCATGCGCACTTTCCTCCATGGGAGTAATGTCTCAATCAGTGTACGCTTTGATCGTTCCCTGCATGACCCGTAGTAGTTTCCAATGCACATCTGGAGGCATTCTGTAATCTGTGGACCATCAAAGTGTTGATGAAACACAGAAATTGCATCGGGATTGAATAGAACAGTCACCATGCGCACTTCCCTCCATGGGAGTAATGTCTCAAACAGTTTACGCTTTGATCGTTCCCTGCATGACCCGTAGTAGTTTCCGATGCACATCTGTTGTCATTCTGTAATCTGTGGACTATCAGAGTGTTGATGAAACACAGAAATTGCATCGGGATTGAATAGAACAGTCACCATGCGCACTTCCCTCCATGGGAGTAATGTCTCAAACAGTTTACGCTTTGATCGTTCCCTGGAACACCAGAAGTAGTTTCCGATGCACACCTTGGGGCATTCTGTAATGTGTGGACTATCAGAGTGTTGATGAAACACAGAAATTGCCGTGGGATTGAGTGCAACAGTCACCATGCGCACTTCCCTCCATGGGAGTAATGTCTCAAACAGTCTACGTTTTGATCGTTTCCTGGAGGACCAGTAGTAGTTTCCGATGCACATCTGGAGGCATTCTGTAATCTGTATACTTTCGAAGTGTTGATTAAACACAGAAATTGCATCGGGATTGAATACCACAGTCACCATGCGCACTTTCCTCGTTGGGAGTAATGTCTCAATCAGGCTACGCTTTGATCGTTCCCTGGAAGACCAGTAGTAGTTTCCGGTGCACACCTTGGGCATTCTGTAATGTGTGGACTATCAGAGTGTTGATGAAACACAGAAATTGCATCGGGATTGAATACAACAGTCACCATGCGCTCTTTCCTACATGGGAGTAATGTCTCAATCAGTCTACGCTTTGATCGTTCCCTGCATGACCAGTAGTAGATTCCGATGCACATCTGGAGGCATTCTGTAATCTGTGGACCATCAAAGTGTTGATGAAACACAGATATTGCCGTGGGATTGAGTACAACAGTCACCATGCGCACTTCCCTCCATGGGTGTAATGTCTCAAACAGTCTACGCTTTGATCGTTTCCTGGAGGACCAGTAGTAGTTTCCGATGCACATCTGGAGGCATTCTGTAATCTGTGGACCTTCAAAGTGTTGATTAAACACAGAAATTGCATCGTGATTGAATACAACAGTCACCATGCGCACTTTCCTCCATGGGAATATTGTCTCAAACAGTCTACGCTTTGATCGTTCTCTGGAAGGCCTGTAGTAGATTCCGATGCACATCTTTAGGCATCCTGTAATCTGTGGACTATCAGAGTGTTGATGAAACACAGAAATTGCATCGGGATTGAATACAACAGTCACCATGCGCACTTTCCTCCATGGGAGTAATGTCTCAAACAGTTAACGCTTTGATCGTTCCCTGGAAGAGCAGTAGTAGTTTCCGATGCACACCTTGGGGCATTCTGTAATGTGTGGACTATCAGAGTGTTGATGAAACACAGAAATTGCATGGGGATTGAATACAAGTCACCATGCGCACTCTCCTCCATGGGAGTAATGTCTCAATCAGGCTACGCTTTGATCGTTCCCTCTAAGACCAGTAGTAGCTTCCGATGCACATCTGAAGGCATTCTGTAATCTGCGGACCTTCAAAGTGTTGATGAAACACAGAAATTGCATCGGGATTGAATACAAGTCACCATGTGCACTTTCCTCCATGGGAGTAATGTCTCAAACAGTCTACGCTTTGATCGTCCATTGGAAGACCAGTAGTAGTTTCCGAAGCGCACCTGGTGTCATTCTGTAATCTGTGAACTATCAGAGTGTTGTGGAAACACAGAAATTGCATCGGGATTGAATACACCAGTCACCATGCTCACTTTCTTCCATGGGAGTAATGTCTCAAACAGTCTACGATTTGATCGTTTCCTGGAATACCAGTAGTAGTTTTGGTTGCATATCAGGAGGCTTTCTGTAGTCTGTGGACCTTCAAAATGATGATGAGACACAGAAATTGCATCAGGATTGAATACAACAGTCACCATGCGCACTGTCCTCCATGGGAGTAATGTCTCAAACAATCTACGCTTTTGATCGTTCCCTGGAAGACCAGTAGTAGTTTCCGATGCACATCTTTAGGCATTCTGTAATGTGTGGACTATCAGGGTGTTGATGAAACACAGAAACTGCATCGGGATTGAATACAACAGTTACCATGCGCACTTTCCTTCATGGGAGTAATTTCTCAATCTGTCTACGCTTTGATTGTTTGCTGGAGGACCAGTAGTAGTTTCCGATGCCATCTGGAGGCATTCTGTAATCTGTGGACCTTCAAAGTGTTGATGAAGCACAGAAATTGCCTCGGGATTGAATACAACAGTCTCCATGCGCAGTTTCCTCCATGGGATTATCGTCTCAAACCGTCTACGCTTTGATCGTTCCCTGGAACACTAGTAGTAGTTTCCGATACACATCTGGGGACATTCTGTAATCTGTATACTATCAGAGTGATGATGAAACACAGAAATTGCATCGGGATTGAATACAACAGTCACCATGCACACTTTCCTCCATGGGAGTAATGTCTCAAACAGTTTACGCTTTGATCGTTCCCTTGAAAACCAGTAGTAGTTTCCGATGCACACCTTGGGGCATTCTGTAATGTGTGGACTTTCAGAGTGTTGACGAAACACAGAAATTGCATCGGGATTGAATACAACAGTCACCACGCGCACTTTCCTCCATGGGAGTAATTTCTCAAACAGTCTACGCTTTGATCGTTTCCTGGAGGACCAGTAGTAGTTTCCGAAGCCATCTGGGTGCATTCTGTAATCTGTGGACCTTCAAAGTCTTGATGAAACACAGAAATTGCCGCGGGATTGAATTCAACAGTCACCATGCGCATTTTCCTCCATGGGAGTAATGTCTCAAACAGTCTACGCTTTGATCGTTCCCTGCAAGACCAGTAGTAATTTCCGATGCACATCTGTTGTCATTCTGTAATCTGTGGACCATCAAAGTGTTGATGAAACACAGAAATTGCCAAGGGATTGAATACAACAGTCACCATGCCCACTTTCCTCCATGGGAGTAATGACACAGTCTACGGTTAGATCGTTTCCTGGAGGACCAGTAGTAGTTTCCGATGCACATCTGGAGGCATTTTGTAATCTGTGGACCTTCAAAGTGTTGATGAAACACAGAAATTGCTTCGGGATTGAATACAACAGTCATCATGCGAACTGTCCTCCATAGGAGTAATGTCTCAAACAGTCTACGCTTTGATCGTTTCCTGGAGGAGCAATAGTAGTTTCCGTTGCACATATGGAGGCATTCTGTAATCTGTGGCCCTTCAAAGTATTGATGAAACACAGAAATTGCATCGGGATTGAATACAAGTCACCATGCGCACTTTCCTCCATGAGAGTAATGTCTCAAACAGTCTACGCTTTGATCGTTCCCTGGAAGACCAGTAGTAGTTTCCGATGCACATATGGTGTCATTCTGTAATCTGTGGACTATCAGAGTGTTGTCGAAACACAGAAATTGCATCGGGATTGAATACAACAGTCACCATGCGCACTTTTCTCCATGGGAGTAAGGTCTCAAATAGTCTACGATTTGATCGTTTACTGGAAGAACAGTAGTAGTTTCCGATGCACATCTGGAGGCTTTCTGTAATCTGTGGACCTTCAAAGTGTTGATGAAACACAGAAATTGCATCGGGATTGAATACAACTGTCACCATGCGCACTGTCCTCCATGGGAGTAATGTCTCAAACAATCTATGTTATGATCGTTGCCTGGAAGACCTGTAGTAGTTTCCGATGCACATCTGGTGTCATTCTGTAATCTGTGGACTATCTGAGTGTTGTTGATACACAGAAATTGCATCGGGATTGAATTCAACAGTCACCATGCGCACTTTCCTCCATGGGAGTAATTTCTCAAACAGTCTACGCTTTGATCGTTCCCTGGAAGACCTGTAGTAGTTTCCGATGCACGTCTTCAGGCATTCTGTAATCTATTGACTATCAGAGTGTTGAAGAAACACAGAAATTGCATCGGGATTGAATAGAACAGTCACCATGCGCACTTCCCTCCATGGGAGTAATGTCTCAAACAGTTTACGCTTTGATCGTTCCCTTTAACACCAGTAGTAGTTTCCGATGCACACCTTGGGGCATTCTGTAATGTGTGGACTATCAGAGTGTTGATGAAATACGGAAATTGCATCGGGATTGAATACAACAGTCACCATGCGCACGTTCCTCCATGGGAGTAATTTCTCAAACAGTCTACGCCTTGATCGTTTCCTGGAGGACCAGTAGTAGTTTCCGATGCCATCTGGAGGCATTCTGTAATGTGTGGACTCTCAAGGTGTTGATGAAACACAGAAATTGCATCGCGATTGAATACAACAGTCACCATGCGCACATTCCTCCATGGGAGTAATGTCTCAATCAGTCTACGCTTTGATCGTTCCCTGCATGACCAGTAGTAGTTTCCGATGCACACCTTGGGCATTCTGTAATGTGTGGACTATCAGAGTGTAGATGAAACACAGAAATTGCATCGGGATTGAATACAACAGTCACCATGCGCACTTTCCTCCATGGGAGTAATGTCTCAATCAGTCTACGCTTTGATCGTTCCCTGCATGACCAGTAGTAGGTTCCGATGCACATCTGGAGGCATTCTGTAATCTGTGGACCATCAAAGTGTTGATGAAACACAGAAATTGCCGTGGGATTGAGTACAACAGTCACCATGCGCACTTCCCTCCATGGGTGTAATGTCTCAAACAGTCTACGCTTTGATCGTTTCCTGGAGGACCAGTAGTAGTTTCCGATGCACATCTGGAGGCATTCTGTAATCTGTGGACCTTCAAAGTGTTGATTAAACACAGAAATTGCATCGTGATTGAATACAACAGTCACCATGCGCACTTTCCTCCATGGGAATATTGTTTCAAACAGTCTACGCTTTGATCGTTCTCTGGAAGCCAGTAGTAGATTCCGATGCACATCTTTAGGCATTCTGTAATCTGTGGACTATCAGAGTGTTGATGAAACACAGAAATTGCATCGGGATTGAATACAACTGTCACCATGCGCACTTTCCTCCATGGGAGTAATGTCTCAAACAGTTAACGCTTTGATCGTTCCCTGGAAGAGCAGTAGTAGTTTCCGATGCACACCTTGGGGCATTCTGTAATGTGTGGACTATCAGAGTGTTGATGAAACACAGAAATTGCATCGGGATTGAATACAAGTCACCATGCGCACTCTCCTCCATGGGAGTTATGTCTCAATCAGGCTACGCTTTGATCGTTCCCTGGAAGACCAGTAGTAGTTTCCGATGCACATCTGAAGGCATTCTGTAATCTGCGGACCTTCAAAGTGTTGATGAAACACAGAAATTGCATCGGGATTGAATACAAGTCACCATGCGCACTGTCCTCCATGGGAGTAATGTCTCAAACAATCCACGCTTTTGATCGTTCCCTGGAAGACCAGTAGTAGTTTCCGATGCACATCTTTAGGCATTCTGTAATGTGTGGACTATCAGACTGTTGATGAAACACAGAAACTGCATCGGGATTGAATACAACAGTTACCATGCGCACTTTCCTTCATGAGAGTAATTTCTCAAACAGTCTATGCTTTGATCGTTTGCTGGAGGACCAATAGTAGTTTCCGATGCCATCTGGAGGCATTCTGTAATCTGTGGACCTTCAAAGTGTTGATGAGGCACAGAAATTGCCTCGGGATTGAATACAACAGTCTCCATGCGCAGTTTCCTCCATGGGATTATCGTCTCAAGCCGTCTACGCTTTGATCGTTCCCTGGAACACCAGTAGTAGTTTCCGATACACATCTGGGGACATTCTGTAATCTGTATACTGTCAGAGTGATGATGAAACACAGAAATTGCATCGGGATTGAATACAACAGTCACCATGCGCACTTTCCTCCATGGGAGTAATGTCTCAAACAGTTTACGCTTTGATCGTTCCCTTGAAGACCAGTAGTAGTTTCCGATGCACACCTTGGGGCATTCTGTAATGTGTGGACTTTCAGAGTGTTGATGAAACACAGAAATTGCATCGGGATTGAATACAACAGTCACCATGCGCACTTTCCTCCATGGGAGTAATTTCTCAAACAGTCTACGCTTTGATCGTTTCCAGGAGGACCAGTAGTAGTTTCCGATGCCATCTGGATGCATTCTGTAATCTGTGGACCTTCAAAGTGTTGATGAAACACAGAAATTGCCTCGGGATTGAATACAACAGTCTCCATGCGCATTTTCCTCCATGGGAGTAATGTCTCAAACAGTCTACGCTAAGATCGTTCCCTGCAAGACCAGTAGTAGTTTCCGATGCACATCTGTTGTCATTCTGTAATCTGTGGACTATCAGAGTGTTGTTAAAACACAGAAATTGCATCGGGATTGAATACAACAGACACCATGCGCACTTTCCTCCATGGGAGTAATGTCTCAAACAGTCTACGCTTTGATCTTTCCCTGCAAGGCCAGTAGTAGTTTCCGATGCACATCTGGAGGCATTCTGTTATCTGTGGACCTTCAAAGTGTTGATGAAACACAGAAATTGCCGCGGGATTGAATTCAACAGTCACCATGCGCATTTTCCTCCATGGGAGTAATGTCTCAAACAGTCTACGCTAAGATCGTTCCCTGCAAGACCAGTAGTAGTTTCCGATGCACATCTGTTGTCCTTCTGTAATCTGTGGACTATCAGAGTGTTGTTAAAACACAGAAATTGCATCGGGATTGAATACAACAGTCACCATGCACACTTTTCTCCATGGGAGTAAGGTCTCAAATAGTCTACGCTTTGATCTTTTCCTGGAAGAACAGTAGTAGTTTCCGATGCACGTCTGGGGGCTTTCTGTAATTTGTGGACCTTCAAAGTGTTGATGAAACACAGAAATTGCATCGGGATTGAATACAACTGTCACCATGCGCACTGTCCTCCATGGGAGTAATGTCTCAAACAATCTACGCTATGATCGTTGCCTGGAAGACCTGTAGTAGTTTCCGATGCTCATCTGGAGGCATTCTATAATCTGTGGACCATCAAAGTGTTGATGAAACACAGAAATTGCCATGGGACTGAATACAACAGTCACCATGCCCACTTTCCTCCATGGGAGTAATGTCTCAGTCTACGGTTAGATCGTTTCCTGGAGGACCAGTAGTAGTTTCCGTTGCACATCTGGAGGCATTTTGTAATCTGTGGCCCTTCAAAGTGTTGATGAAACACAGAAATTGCTTCGGGATTGAATACAAGAGTCATCATGCGCACTGTCCTCCATAGGAGTAATGTCTCAAACAGTCTACGCTTTGATCGTTTCCTGGAGGAGCAATAGTAGTTTCCGATGCACATCTAGAGGCATTCTGTAATCTATGGACCTTCAAAGTGTTGATGAAACACAGAAATTGCATTGGGATTGAATACAACAGTCACCATGCGCATTTTCCTCCATGGGAATATTGTCTCAAACAGTCTACGATTTGATCGTGCCCTGGAAGACCTGTAGTAGTTTCCGATGCACATCTTTAGGCATTCTGTAATCTGTGGACTATCAGAGTGTTGATGAAACACAGAAATTGCATCGGGATTGAATACAACAGTCACCATGCGCACTTTCCTCCATGGGAGTAATGTCTCAAACAGTCTACGCTTTGATCGCTTCCTGCAAGGCCAGAAGTAGTTTCCGATGCACACCTGGAGGCGTTCTGTAATCTGTGGACCTTCAAAGAGTTGATGAAACACAGAAATTGCATCGGGATTGAATACAACAGTCACCATGCGCACTTTCCTCCATAGGAGTAATGTCTCAAACAGTCTACGCTTTGATCGATTCCTGTAGGACCAGTAGTAGTTTCCGATGCACATATGGAGGCATTCTGTAATCTGTGGCCCTTCAAAGTATTGATGAAACACAGATATTGCATCGGGATTGAATACAAGTCACCATGCGCACTTTCCTCCATGGGAGTAATGTCTCAAACAGTCTACGCTTTGATCGTTCCCTGGAAGACCAGTAGTAGTTTCCGATGCACATCTGGTGTCATTCTGTAATCTGTGGACTATCAGAGTGTTGTTGAAACACAGAAATTGCATCGGGATTGAATACAACAGTCACCATGCGCACTTTCCTCCATGGGAGTAATGTCTCAAACAGTTTACGCTTTGATCGTTCCCTGGAAGACCAGTAGTAGTTTCCGATGCACACCTTGGGGCATTCTGTAATGTGTGGACTATCAGAGTGTTGAAGAAACACAGAAATTGCATCGGGATTGAATACAACAGTCACCATGCGCACTTCCCTCCATGGGAGTAATGTCTCAAACATTTTACGCTTTGATCGTTCCCTTGAAGACCAGTAGTAGTTTCCGATGCACACCTTGGGGCATTCTGTAATGAGTGGACTATCAGAGTGTTGATGAAACACAGAAATTGCATCGGGAATGAATACAACAGTCACCATGTGCACTTTCCTCCAACGGAGTAATGTCTCAAACAGTCTACGCCTTGATCGTTTCCTGGAGGACCAGTAGTAGTTTCCGATGCCATTTGGAGGCATTCTGTTATCTGTGGACTCTCAAGGTGTTGATGAAACACAGAAATTGCATCGCGATTGAATAAAGCAGTCACCATGCGCACTTTCCTCCATGGGAGTAATGTCTCAATCAGTCTACGCTTTGATCGTTCCCTGCATAACCAGTAGTAGTTTCCGATGCATATCTGGAGGCATTCTGTAATCTGTGGACCATCAAAGTGTTGATGAAACACAGAAATTGCCGTGGGATTGAGTACAACAGTCACCATGCGCACTTCCGTCCATGGGAGTAATGTCTCATACAGTCTACGCTTTGATCGTTTCCTGGAGGACCAGTAGTAGTTTCCGATGCACACCCTGGGGCAATCTGTATTGTGTGGACTATCAGAGTGTTGATGAAACACAGAAATTGCATCGGGATTGAATACAACAGTCACCATGCGCACTTTCCTTCATGGGAATATTGTCTCAAACAGTCTACGCTTTGATCGTTCTCCGGAGGGCCTGTAGTAGTTTCCGATGCACATCTTTAGGCATTCTGTTATCTGTGGACTATCAGAGTGTTGATGAAACACAGAAATTGCATCGGGATTGAATACAGCAGTCACCATGCGCACTTTCCTCCGTAGGAGTAATGTCTCAAACAGTTAACGCTTTGATCGTTCCCTGAAAGAGCAGTAGTAGTTTCCGATGCACATCTGGGGGCATTAGGTAATGTTTTGACTATCAGAGTGTTGATGAAACACAGAAATTAAATCGGGATTGAATACAACAGTCACCATGTGCACTTTCCTCCATGGGAGTAATGTCTCAAACAGTCTACGGTTTGATCGTTTCCTGGAGGACCAGTAGTAGATTCCGATGCACACCTTGGGGCATTCCGTAATGTGTGGACTATCAGAGTGTTGATGAAACACTGAAATTGCATCGGGATTGAATACAACAGTCACCATGCGCACTTTCCTCCATGGGAGTAATGTCTCAAACAGTCTACGCTTTGATCGTTCCCTGGAAGACCAGTAGTAGTTTCCGATGCACATCTGGTGTCATTCTGTAATCTGTGGACTATCAGAGTGTTGTTGAAACACAAAAATTGCCACGGGGTTGAATACAACAGTCACCATGCGCACTTTCCTCCATGGGAGTAATGTCTCAAACAGTCTACGCTTTGATCGGTCCTGTAGGACCAGTAGTAGTTTCCGATCCACATCTGGAGGCATTCTGTAATCTGTGGCCTTTCAAAGTGTTGATGAAACACAGATATTGCATCGGGATTGAATACAACAGTTACCATGCGCTCTGTCCTCCATGGGAGAAATGTCTCAACCTGTTTACGCTTTGATCGTTCCCTGGAAGGCCAGTAATAGTTTCCGATGCACACCTTGGGGCATTCTGTAATGTGTGGACTATCAGAGTGTTGATGAAACACAGAAATTGCATCGGGATTGAATACAACAGTCACCATGCGCACTTTCCTCCATGGGAGTAATGCCTCAAACAATCTACGCTTTGATCGTTCCCTGGAAGACCAGTAGAAGTTGCAGATGCACATCTGGGGGTATTCTGTAATGTGTGGACTATCAGAGGGTTGATGAAACACAGAAATTGCATCATTATTTAATACAACACGCACCACGCGCACTTTCCTCCATGGGAGTAGTGTCTCAAACAGTCTACGCTTTGATCGTTCCCTGCATGACCAGTAGTAGTTTCCGATGCACATCTGGAGGCATTCTGTAATCTGTGGACCATCAAAGTTTTGATGAAACACAGAAATTGTTGTGGGATTGAATACAACAGTAACCATGCGCACTTCCCTCTATGGGAGTAATGTCTCAATCAGTCTACGCTTTGATCGTTCCCTGGAAGACCAGTAGTAGTTTCCGATGCTCATCTGAAGGCATTCTGTAATCTGCGGACCTTCTAAGTGTTGATGAAACACAGAAATTGTATCGGGATTGAATACAACAGTCATCATGCGCACTTTCCTCTATGGGAGTAATGTCTCAAACAGTCTACGCTTTGATCGTTCCCTGGAAGACCAGTACTAGTTTCCGATGCACATCTTTAGGCATTCTGTAATCTGTGGACTATCTGAGTGTTGTTGATACACAGAAATTGCATCGGGATTGAATTCAACAGTCACCATGCGCACTTTCCTCCATGGGAGTAATTTCTCAAACAGTCTACGCTTTGATCGTTCCCTGGAAGACCTGTAGTAGTTTCCGATGCACGTCTTCAGGCATTCTGTAATCTATTGACTATCAGAGTGTTGATGAAACACAGAAATTGCATCGGGATTGAATAGAACAGTCACCATGCGCACTTCCCTCCATGGGAGTAATGTCTCAAACAGTTTACGCTTTGATCGTTCCCTTTAACACCAGTAGTAGTTTCCGATGCACACCTTGGGGCATTCTGTAATGTGTGGACTATCAGAGTGTTGATGAAATACGGAAATTGCATCGGGATTGAATACAACAGTCACCATGCGCACGTTCCTCCATGGGAGTAATTTCTCAAACAGTCTACGCCTTGATCGTTTCCTGGAGGACCAGTAGTAGTTTCCGATGCCATCTGGAGGCATTCTGTAATGTGTGGACTCTCAAGGTGTTGATGAAACACAGAAATTGCATCGCGATTGAATACAACAGTCACCATGCGCACATTCCTCCATGGGAGTAATGTCTCAATCAGTCTACGCTTTGATCGTTCCCTGCATGACCAGTAGTAGTTTCCGATGCACACCTTGGGCATTCTGTAATGTGTGGACTATCAGAGTGTAGATGAAACACAGAAATTGCATCGGGATTGAATACAACAGTCACCATGCGCACTTTCCTCCATGGGAGTAATGTCTCAATCAGTCTACGCTTTGATCGTTCCCTGCATGACCAGTAGTAGGTTCCGATGCACATCTGGAGGCATTCTGTAATCTGTGGACCATCAAAGTGTTGATGAAACACAGAAATTGCCGTGGGATTGAGTACAACAGTCACCATGCGCACTTCCCTCCATGGGTGTAATGTCTCAAACAGTCTACGCTTTGATCGTTTCCTGGAGGACCAGTAGTAGTTTCCGATGCACATCTGGAGGCATTCTGTAATCTGTGGACCTTCAAAGTGTTGATTAAACACAGAAATTGCATCGTGATTGAATACAACAGTCACCATGCGCACTTTCCTCCATGGGAATATTGTTTCAAACAGTCTACGCTTTGATCGTTCTCTGGAAGCCAGTAGTAGATTCCGATGCACATCTTTAGGCATTCTGTAATCTGTGGACTATCAGAGTGTTGATGAAACACAGAAATTGCATCGGGATTGAATACAACAGTCACCATGCGCACTTTCCTCCATGGGAGTAATGTCTCAAACAGTTAACGCTTTGATCGTTCCCTGGAAGAGCAGTAGTAGTTTCCGATGCACACCTTGGGGCATTCTGTAATGTGTGGACTATCAGAGTGTTGATGAAACACAGAAATTGCATCGGGATTGAATACAAGTCACCATGCGCACTCTCCTCCATGGGAGTTATGTCTCAATCAGGCTACGCTTTGATCGTTCCCTGGAAGACCAGTAGTAGTTTCCGATGCACATCTGAAGGCATTCTGTAATCTGCGGACCTTCAAAGTGTTGATGAAACACAGAAATTGCATCGGGATTGAATACAAGTCACCATGCGCACTGTCCTCCATGGGAGTAATGTCTCAAACAATCCACGCTTTTGATCGTTCCCTGGAAGACCAGTAGTAGTTTCCGATGCACATCTTTAGGCATTCTGTAATGTGTGGACTATCAGACTGTTGATGAAACACAGAAACTGCATCGGGATTGAATACAACAGTTACCATGCGCACTTTCCTTCATGAGAGTAATTTCTCAAACAGTCTATGCTTTGATCGTTTGCTGGAGGACCAATAGTAGTTTCCGATGCCATCTGGAGGCATTCTGTAATCTGTGGACCTTCAAAGTGTTGATGAAGCACAGAAATTGCCTCGGGATTGAATACAACAGTCTCCATGCGCAGTTTCCTCCATGGGATTATCGTCTCAAGCCGTCTACGCTTTGATCGTTCCCTGGAACACCAGTAGTAGTTTCCGATACACATCTGGGGACATTCTGTAATCTGTATACTGTCAGAGTGATGATGAAACACAGAAATTGCATCGGGATTGAATACAACAGTCACCATGCGCACTTTCCTCCATGGGAGTAATGTCTCAAACAGTTTACGCTTTGATCGTTCCCTTGAAGACCAGTAGTAGTTTCCGATGCACACCTTGGGGCATTCTGTAATGTGTGGACTTTCAGAGTGTTGATGAAACACAGAAATTGCATCGGGATTGAATACAACAGTCACCATGCGCACTTTCCTCCATGGGAGTAATTTCTCAAACAGTCTACGCTTTGATCGTTTCCAGGAGGACCAGTAGTAGTTTCCGATGCCATCTGGATGCATTCTGTAATCTGTGGACCTTCAAAGTGTTGATGAAACACAGAAATTGCCTCGGGATTGAATACAACAGTCTCCATGCGCATTTTCCTCCATGGGAGTAATGTCTCAAACAGTCTACGCTAAGATCGTTCCCTGCAAGACCAGTAGTAGTTTCCGATGCACATCTGTTGTCATTCTGTAATCTGTGGACTATCAGAGTGTTGTTAAAACACAGAAATTGCATCGGGATTGAATACAACAGACACCATGCGCACTTTCCTCCATGGGAGTAATGTCTCAAACAGTCTACGCTTTGATCTTTCCCTGCAAGGCCAGTAGTAGTTTCCGATGCACATCTGGAGGCATTCTGTTATCTGTGGACCTTCAAAGTGTTGATGAAACACAGAAATTGCCGCGGGATTGAATTCAACAGTCACCATGCGCATTTTCCTCCATGGGAGTAATGTCTCAAACAGTCTACGCTAAGATCGTTCCCTGCAAGACCAGTAGTAGTTTCCGATGCACATCTGTTGTCATTCTGTAATCTGTGGACTATCAGAGTGTTGTTAAAACACAGAAATTGCATCGGGATTGAATACAACAGTCACCATGCACACTTTTCTCCATGGGAGTAAGGTCTCAAATAGTCTACGCTTTGATCTTTTCCTGGAAGAACAGTAGTAGTTTCCGATGCACGTCTGGGGGCTTTCTGTAATTTGTGGACCTTCAAAGTGTTGATGAAACACAGAAATTGCTTCGGGATTGAATACAAGAGTCATCATGCGCACTGTCCTCCATAGGAGTAATGTCTCAAACAGTCTACGCTTTGATCGTTTCCTGGAGGAGCAATAGTAGTTTCCGATGCACATCTAGAGGCATTCTGTAATCTATGGACCTTCAAAGTGTTGATGAAACACAGAAATTGCATTGGGATTGAATACAACAGTCACCATGCGCATTTTCCTCCATGGGAATATTGTCTCAAACAGTCTACGATTTGATCGTGCCCTGGAAGACCTGTAGTAGTTTCCGATGCACATCTTTAGGCATTCTGTAATCTGTGGACTATCAGAGTGTTGATGAAACACAGAAATTGCATCGGGATTGAATACAACAGTCACCATGCGCACTTTCCTCCATGGGAGTAATGTCTCAAACAGTCTACGCTTTGATCGCTTCCTGCAAGGCCAGTAGTAGTTTCCGATGCACACCTGGAGGCGTTCTGTAATCTGTGGACCATCAAAGAGTTGATGAAACACAGAAATTGCATCGGGATTGAATACAACAGTCACCATGCGCACTTTCCTCCATAGGAGTAATGTCTCAAACAGTCTACGCTTTGATCGATTCCTGTAGGACCAGTAGTAGTTTCCGATGCACATATGGAGGCATTCTGTAATCTGTGGCCCTTCAAAGTATTGATGAAACACAGATATTGCATCGGGATTGAATACAAGTCACCATGCGCACTTTCCTCCATGGGAGTAATGTCTCAAACAGTCTACGCTTTGATCGTTCCCTGGAAGACCAGTAGTAGTTTCCGATGCACATCTGGTGTCATTCTGTAATCTGTGGACTATCAGCGTGTTGTTGAAACACAGAAATTGCATCGGGATTGAATACAACAGTCACCATGCGCACTTTCCTCCATGGGAGTAATGTCTCAAACAGTTTACGCTTTGATCGTTCCCTGGAAGACCAGTAGTAGTTTCCGATGCACACCTTGGGGCATTCTGTAATGTGTGGACTATCAGAGTGTTGAAGAAACACAGAAATTGCATCGGGATTGAATACAACAGTCACCATGCGCACTTCCCTCCATGGGAGTAATGTCTCAAACATTTTACGCTTTGATCGTTCCCTTGAAGACCAGTAGTAGTTTCCGATGCACACCTTGGGGCATTCTGTAATGAGTGGACTATCAGAGTGTTGATGAAACACAGAAATTGCATCGGGAATGAATACAACAGTCACCATGTGCACTTTCCTCCAACGGAGTAATGTCTCAAACAGTCTACGCCTTGATCGTTTCCTGGAGAACCAGTAGTAGTTTCCGATGCCATTTGGAGGCATTCTGTTATCTGTGGACTCTCAAGGTGTTGATGAAACACAGAAATTGCATCGCGATTGAATAAAGCAGTCACCATGCGCACTTTCCTCCATGGGAGTAATGTCTCAATCAGTCTACGCTTTGATCGTTCCCTGCATAACCAGTAGTAGTTTCCGATGCATATCTGGAGGCATTCTGTAATCTGTGGACCATCAAAGTGTTGATGAAACACAGAAATTGCCGTGGGATTGAGTACAACAGTCACCATGCGCACTTCCGTCCATGGGAGTAATGTCTCATACAGTCTACGCTTTGATCGTTTCCTGGAGGACCAGTAGTAGTTTCCGATGCACACCCTGGGGCAATCTGTATTGTGTGGACTATCAGAGTGTTGATGAAACACAGAAATTGCATCGGGATTGAATACAACAGTCACCATGCGCACTTTCCTTCATGGGAATATTGTCTCAAACAGTCTACGCTTTGATCGTTCTCCGGAGGGCCTGTAGTAGTTTCCGATGCACATCTTTAGGCATTCTGTTATCTGTGGACTATCAGAGTGTTGATGAAACACAGAAATTGCATCGGGATTGAATACAGCAGTCACCATGCGCACTTTCCTCCGTAGGAGTAATGTCTCAAACAGTTAACGCTTTGATCGTTCCCTGAAAGAGCAGTAGTAGTTTCCGATGCACATCTGGGGGCATTAGGTAATGTTTTGACTATCAGAGTGTTGATGAAACACAGAAATTAAATCGGGATTGAATACAACAGTCACCATGTGCACTTTCCTCCATGGGAGTAATGTCTCAAACAGTCTACGGTTTGATCGTTTCCTGGAGGACCAGTAGTAGATTCCGATGCACACCTTGGGGCATTCCGTAATGTGTGGACTATCAGAGTGTTGATGAAACACTGAAATTGCATCGGGATTGAATACAACAGTCACCATGCGCACTTTCCTCCATGGGAGTAATGTCTCAAACAGTCTACGCTTTGATCGTTCCCTGGAAGACCAGTAGTAGTTTCCGATGCACATCTGGTGTCATTCTGTAATCTGTGGACTATCAGAGTGTTGTTGAAACACAAAAATTGCCACGGGGTTGAATACAACAGTCACCATGCGCACTTTCCTCCATGGGAGTAATGTCTCAAACAGTCTACGCTTTGATCGGTCCTGTAGGACCAGTAGTAGTTTCCGATGCACATCTGGAGGCATTCTGTAATCTGTGGCCTTTCAAAGTGTTGATGAAACACAGATATTGCATCGGGATTGAATACAACAGTTACCATGCGCTCTGTCCTCCATGGGAGAAATGTCTCAACCTGTTTACGCTTTGATCGTTCCCTGGAAGGCCAGTAATAGTTTCCGATGCACACCTTGGGGCATTCTGTAATGTGTGGACTATCAGAGTGTTGATGAAACACAGAAATTGCATCGGGATTGAATACAACAGTCACCATGCGCACTTTCCTCCATGGGAGTAATGCCTCAAACAATCTACGCTTTGATCGTTCCCTGGAAGACCAGTAGAAGTTGCAGATGCACATCTGGGGGTATTCTGTAATGTGTGGACTATCAGAGGGTTGATGAAACACAGAAATTGCATCATTATTTAATACAACACGCACCACGCGCACTTTCCTCCATGGGAGTAGTGTCTCAAACAGTCTACGCTTTGATCGTTCCCTGCATGACCAGTAGTAGTTTCCGATGCACATCTGGAGGCATTCTGTAATCTGTGGACCATCAAAGTTTTGATGAAACACAGAAATTGTTGTGGGATTGAATACAACAGTAACCATGCGCACTTCCCTCTATGGGAGTAATGTCTCAATCAGTCTACGCTTTGATCGTTCCCTGGAAGACCAGTAGTAGTTTCCGATGCTCATCTGAAGGCATTCTGTAATCTGCGGACCTTCTAAGTGTTGATGAAACACAGAAATTGTATCGGGATTGAATACAACAGTCATCATGCGCACTTTCCTCTATGGGAGTAATGTCTCAAACAGTCTACGCTTTGATCGTTCCCTGGAAGACCAGTACTAGTTTCCGATGCACATCTTTAGGCATTCTGTAATCTGTGGACTATCTGAGTGTTGTTGATACACAGAAATTGCATCGGGATTGAATTCAACAGTCACCATGCGCACTTTCCTCCATGGGAGTAATTTCTCAAACAGTCTACGCTTTGATCGTTCCCTGGAAGACCTGTAGTAGTTTCCGATGCACGTCTTCAGGCATTCTGTAATCTATTGACTATCAGAGTGTTGATGAAACACAGAAATTGCATCGGGATTGAATAGAACAGTCACCATGCGCACTTCCCTCCATGGGAGTAATGTCTCAAACAGTTTACGCTTTGATCGTTCCCTTTAACACCAGTAGTAGTTTCCGATGCACACCTTGGGGCATTCTGTAATGTGTGGACTATCAGAGTGTTGATGAAATACGGAAATTGCATCGGGATTGAATACAACAGTCACCATGCGCACGTTCCTCCATGGGAGTAATTTCTCAAACAGTCTACGCCTTGATCGTTTCCTGGAGGACCAGTAGTAGTTTCCGATGCCATCTGGAGGCATTCTGTAATGTGTGGACTCTCAAGGTGTTGATGAAACACAGAAATTGCATCGCGATTGAATACAACAGTCACCATGCGCACATTCCTCCATGGGAGTAATGTCTCAATCAGTCTACGCTTTGATCGTTCCCTGCATGACCAGTAGTAGTTTCCGATGCACACCTTGGGCATTCTGTAATGTGTGGACTATCAGAGTGTAGATGAAACACAGAAATTGCATCGGGATTGAATACAACAGTCACCATGCGCACTTTCCTCCATGGGAGTAATGTCTCAATCAGTCTACGCTTTGATCGTTCCCTGCATGACCAGTAGTAGGTTCCGATGCACATCTGGAGGCATTCTGTAATCTGTGGACCATCAAAGTGTTGATGAAACACAGAAATTGCCGTGGGATTGAGTACAACAGTCACCATGCGCACTTCCCTCCATGGGTGTAATGTCTCAAACAGTCTACGCTTTGATCGTTTCCTGGAGGACCAGTAGTAGTTTCCGATGCACATCTGGAGGCATTCTGTAATCTGTGGACCTTCAAAGTGTTGATTAAACACAGAAATTGCATCGTGATTGAATACAACAGTCACCATGCGCACTTTCCTCCATGGGAATATTGTTTCAAACAGTCTACGCTTTGATCGTTCTCTGGAAGCCAGTAGTAGATTCCGATGCACATCTTTAGGCATTCTGTAATCTGTGGACTATCAGAGTGTTGATGAAACACAGAAATTGCATCGGGATTGAATACAACAGTCACCATGCGCACTTTCCTCCATGGGAGTAATGTCTCAAACAGTTAACGCTTTGATCGTTCCCTGGAAGAGCAGTAGTAGTTTCCGATGCACACCTTGGGGCATTCTGTAATGTGTGGACTATCAGAGTGTTGATGAAACACAGAAATTGCATCGGGATTGAATACAAGTCACCATGCGCACTCTCCTCCATGGGAGTTATGTCTCAATCAGGCTACGCTTTGATCGTTCCCTGGAAGACCAGTAGTAGTTTCCGATGCACATCTGAAGGCATTCTGTAATCTGCGGACCTTCAAAGTGTTGATGAAACACAGAAATTGCATCGGGATTGAATACAAGTCACCATGCGCACTGTCCTCCATGGGAGTAATGTCTCAAACAATCCACGCTTTTGATCGTTCCCTGGAAGACCAGTAGTAGTTTCCGATGCACATCTTTAGGCATTCTGTAATGTGTGGACTATCAGACTGTTGATGAAACACAGAAACTGCATCGGGATTGAATACAACAGTTACCATGCGCACTTTCCTTCATGAGAGTAATTTCTCAAACAGTCTATGCTTTGATCGTTTGCTGGAGGACCAATAGTAGTTTCCGATGCCATCTGGAGGCATTCTGTAATCTGTGGACCTTCAAAGTGTTGATGAAGCACAGAAATTGCCTCGGGATTGAATACAACAGTCTCCATGCGCAGTTTCCTCCATGGGATTATCGTCTCAAGCCGTCTACGCTTTGATCGTTCCCTGGAACACCAGTAGTAGTTTCCGATACACATCTGGGGACATTCTGTAATCTGTATACTGTCAGAGTGATGATGAAACACAGAAATTGCATCGGGATTGAATACAACAGTCACCATGCGCACTTTCCTCCATGGGAGTAATGTCTCAAACAGTTTACGCTTTGATCGTTCCCTTGAAGACCAGTAGTAGTTTCCGATGCACACCTTGGGGCATTCTGTAATGTGTGGACTTTCAGAGTGTTGATGAAACACAGAAATTGCATCGGGATTGAATACAACAGTCACCATGCGCACTTTCCTCCATGGGAGTAATTTCTCAAACAGTCTACGCTTTGATCGTTTCCAGGAGGACCAGTAGTAGTTTCCGATGCCATCTGGATGCATTCTGTAATCTGTGGACCTTCAAAGTGTTGATGAAACACAGAAATTGCCTCGGGATTGAATACAACAGTCTCCATGCGCATTTTCCTCCATGGGAGTAATGTCTCAAACAGTCTACGCTAAGATCGTTCCCTGCAAGACCAGTAGTAGTTTCCGATGCACATCTGTTGTCATTCTGTAATCTGTGGACTATCAGAGTGTTGTTAAAACACAGAAATTGCATCGGGATTGAATACAACAGACACCATGCGCACTTTCCTCCATGGGAGTAATGTCTCAAACAGTCTACGCTTTGATCTTTCCCTGCAAGGCCAGTAGTAGTTTCCGATGCACATCTGGAGGCATTCTGTTATCTGTGGACCTTCAAAGTGTTGATGAAACACAGAAATTGCCGCGGGATTGAATTCAACAGTCACCATGCGCATTTTCCTCCATGGGAGTAATGTCTCAAACAGTCTACGCTAAGATCGTTCCCTGCAAGACCAGTAGTAGTTTCCGATGCACATCTGTTGTCATTCTGTAATCTGTGGACTATCAGAGTGTTGTTAAAACACAGAAATTGCATCGGGATTGAATACAACAGTCACCATGCACACTTTTCTCCATGGGAGTAAGGTCTCAAATAGTCTACGCTTTGATCTTTTCCTGGAAGAACAGTAGTAGTTTCCGATGCACGTCTGGGGGCTTTCTGTAATTTGTGGACCTTCAAAGTGTTGATGAAACACAGAAATTGCTTCGGGATTGAATACAAGAGTCATCATGCGCACTGTCCTCCATAGGAGTAATGTCTCAAACAGTCTACGCTTTGATCGTTTCCTGGAGGAGCAATAGTAGTTTCCGATGCACATCTAGAGGCATTCTGTAATCTATGGACCTTCAAAGTGTTGATGAAACACAGAAATTGCATTGGGATTGAATACAACAGTCACCATGCGCATTTTCCTCCATGGGAATATTGTCTCAAACAGTCTACGATTTGATCGTGCCCTGGAAGACCTGTAGTAGTTTCCGATGCACATCTTTAGGCATTCTGTAATCTGTGGACTATCAGAGTGTTGATGAAACACAGAAATTGCATCGGGATTGAATACAACAGTCACCATGCGCACTTTCCTCCATGGGAGTAATGTCTCAAACAGTCTACGCTTTGATCGCTTCCTGCAAGGCCAGTAGTAGTTTCCGATGCACACCTGGAGGCGTTCTGTAATCTGTGGACCTTCAAAGAGTTGATGAAACACAGAAATTGCATCGGGATTGAATACAACAGTCACCATGCGCACTTTCCTCCATAGGAGTAATGTCTCAAACAGTCTACGCTTTGATCGATTCCTGTAGGACCAGTAGTAGTTTCCGATGCACATATGGAGGCATTCTGTAATCTGTGGCCCTTCAAAGTATTGATGAAACACAGATATTGCATCGGGATTGAATACAAGTCACCATGCGCACTTTCCTCCATGGGAGTAATGTCTCAAACAGTCTACGCTTTGATCGTTCCCTGGAAGACCAGTAGTAGTTTCCGATGCACATCTGGTGTCATTCTGTAATCTGTGGACTATCAGAGTGTTGTTGAAACACAGAAATTGCATCGGGATTGAATACAACAGTCACCATGCGCACTTTCCTCCATGGGAGTAATGTCTCAAACAGTTTACGCTTTGATCGTTCCCTGGAAGACCAGTAGTAGTTTCCGATGCACACCTTGGGGCATTCTGTAATGTGTGGACTATCAGAGTGTTGAAGAAACACAGAAATTGCATCGGGATTGAATACAACAGTCACCATGCGCACTTCCCTCCATGGGAGTAATGTCTCAAACATTTTACGCTTTGATCGTTCCCTTGAAGACCAGTAGTAGTTTCCGATGCACACCTTGGGGCATTCTGTAATGAGTGGACTATCAGAGTGTTGATGAAACACAGAAATTGCATCGGGAATGAATACAACAGTCACCATGTGCACTTTCCTCCAACGGAGTAATGTCTCAAACAGTCTACGCCTTGATCGTTTCCTGGAGAACCAGTAGTAGTTTCCGATGCCATTTGGAGGCATTCTGTTATCTGTGGACTCTCAAGGTGTTGATGAAACACAGAAATTGCATCGCGATTGAATAAAGCAGTCACCATGCGCACTTTCCTCCATGGGAGTAATGTCTCAATCAGTCTACGCTTTGATCGTTCCCTGCATAACCAGTAGTAGTTTCCGATGCATATCTGGAGGCATTCTGTAATCTGTGGACCATCAAAGTGTTGATGAAACACAGAAATTGCCGTGGGATTGAGTACAACAGTCACCATGCGCACTTCCGTCCATGGGAGTAATGTCTCATACAGTCTACGCTTTGATCGTTTCCTGGAGGACCAGTAGTAGTTTCCGATGCACACCCTGGGGCAATCTGTATTGTGTGGACTATCAGAGTGTTGATGAAACACAGAAATTGCATCGGGATTGAATACAACAGTCACCATGCGCACTTTCCTTCATGGGAATATTGTCTCAAACAGTCTACGCTTTGATCGTTCTCCGGAGGGCCTGTAGTAGTTTCCGATGCACATCTTTAGGCATTCTGTTATCTGTGGACTATCAGAGTGTTGATGAAACACAGAAATTGCATCGGGATTGAATACAGCAGTCACCATGCGCACTTTCCTCCGTAGGAGTAATGTCTCAAACAGTTAACGCTTTGATCGTTCCCTGAAAGAGCAGTAGTAGTTTCCGATGCACATCTGGGGGCATTAGGTAATGTTTTGACTATCAGAGTGTTGATGAAACACAGAAATTAAATCGGGATTGAATACAACAGTCACCATGTGCACTTTCCTCCATGGGAGTAATGTCTCAAACAGTCTACGGTTTGATCGTTTCCTGGAGGACCAGTAGTAGATTCCGATGCACACCTTGGGGCATTCCGTAATGTGTGGACTATCAGAGTGTTGATGAAACACTGAAATTGCATCGGGATTGAATACAACAGTCACCATGCGCACTTTCCTCCATGGGAGTAATGTCTCAAACAGTCTACGCTTTGATCGTTCCCTGGAAGACCAGTAGTAGTTTCCGATGCACATCTGGAGGCATTCTGTAATCTGTGGCCTTTCAAAGTGTTGATGAAACACAGATATTGCATCGGGATTGAATACAACAGTTACCATGCGCTCTGTCCTCCATGGGAGAAATGTCTCAACCTGTTTACGCTTTGATCGTTCCCTGGAAGGCCAGTAATAGTTTCCGATGCACACCTTGGGGCATTCTGTAATGTGTGGACTATCAGAGTGTTGATGAAACACAGAAATTGCATCGGGATTGAATACAACAGTCACCATGCGCACTTTCCTCCATGGGAGTAATGCCTCAAACAATCTACGCTTTGATCGTTCCCTGGAAGACCAGTAGAAGTTGCAGATGCACATCTGGGGGTATTCTGTAATGTGTGGACTATCAGAGGGTTGATGAAACACAGAAATTGCATCATTATTTAATACAACACGCACCACGCGCACTTTCCTCCATGGGAGTAGTGTCTCAAACAGTCTACGCTTTGATCGTTCCCTGCATGACCAGTAGTAGTTTCCGATGCACATCTGGAGGCATTCTGTAATCTGTGGACCATCAAAGTTTTGATGAAACACAGAAATTGTTGTGGGATTGAATACAACAGTAACCATGCGCACTTCCCTCTATGGGAGTAATGTCTCAATCAGTCTACGCTTTGATCGTTCCCTGGAAGACCAGTAGTAGTTTCCGATGCTCATCTGAAGGCATTCTGTAATCTGCGGACCTTCTAAGTGTTGATGAAACACAGAAATTGTATCGGGATTGAATACAACAGTCATCATGCGCACTTTCCTCTATGGGAGTAATGTCTCAAACAGTCTACGCTTTGATCGTTCCCTGGAAGACCAGTACTAGTTTCCGATGCACATCTTTAGGCATTCTGTAATGTGTGGACTATCAGAGTGTTGATGAAACACAGAAATTGCATCGGTATTGAATACAACAGTCACTATGCGCACTGTCCACCATGGGAGTAATGTCTCAAACAGTTTACGCTTTGATCGTTCCCTGGAAGACCAGTAGTAGTTTCCGATGCACACCTTGGGGCATTCTGTAATGTGTGGACTATCAGAGTGTTGATGAAACACAGAAATTGCATCGGGATTGAATACAACAGTCACCATGAGCACTTTCCTCCATGGGAGTAATTTCTCAAACAGTCTACGCTTTCATCGTTTCCTGGAGGAGAAGTAGTAGTTTCCGATGCCATCTGGAGGCATTCTGTAATCTGTGGTCCTTCAAAGTGTTGATGAAACACAGAAATTGCATCAGGATTAAATACAACACTCACCATGCGCACTTCCCTCTATGGGAGTTATGTCTCTGTCAGTCTACGCTTCGATCGTTCCCTGGAAGACCAGTAGTAGTTTCCGATGCACATCTGAAGTCATTCTGTAATCTGCGGACCTTCAAAGTGTTGATGAAACACAGAAATTGCATCGGGATTGAATACAACAGTCATCATGCGCACTTTCCTCCATGGGAGTAATGTCTCAAACAGTCTACGCTTTGATCGTTCCCTGGAAGACCAGTAGTAGTTTCCGATGCACATCTGGTGTCATTCTGTAATCTTTGGACTTTCAGAGTGTTGTTGAAACACAGAAATTGCCTCGGGATTGAATACAACAGTCACCATGCGCACTTTCCTCCATGGGAGTAATGTCTCAAACAGTCTACGCTTTGATCGGTTATGTAGGACCAGTAGTAGTTTCCGATGCACATCTGGACGCATTCTGTAATCTGTGGCCTTTCAAAGTGTTGATGAAACAAAGATATTGCATCGGGATTGAATACAACAGTTACCATGCGCACTTCCCTCCATGGGAGTAATGTCTCAATCAGTCTACGTTTTGATCGTTTCCTGGAATACCAGTAGTAGTTTTCGAGGCACATCTGGAGGCTTTCTGTAATCTGTGGAAGTTCAAAATGTGATGAGACACAGAAATTGCATCGGGATTGAATATAACAGTCACCATGCGCACTGTCCTCCATGGGAGTTATGTCTCAAACAATGTACGCTTTTGATCGTTCCCTGGAAGACCAGTAGTAGTTTCCGATGCACATCTTCAGGCATTCTGTAATGTGTGGACTATCAGAGTGTTGATGAAACACAGAAATTGCATCAGGATTGAATACAACACTCACCATGCGCACTTTCCTCCATGGGAGTAATGTCTCAATCAGTCTACGTTTTGATCGTTTCCTGGAAGACCAGTAGTAGTTTCCGATGCACATCTGGAGGCATTATGTAATCTGTGGCCTTTCAAAGTGTTGATGAAACACAGATATTGCATCGGGATTGAATACAACAGTTACCATGCGCACTTTCCTCCATGGGAGTAATGTCTCAACCAGTTTACGCTTTGATCGTTCCCTGGAAGACCAGTAATAGTTTCCGATGCACACCTTGGGGCATTCTGTACTGTGTGGACTATCAGAGTGTTGATGAAACACAGAAATTGCATCGGGATTGAATACAACAGTCACCATGCGCACTTTCCTCCATGGGAGTAATTTCTCAAACAGTGTACACTTTGATCGTTTCCTGGAGGACCAGTAGTAGTTTCCGATGCCATCTGGAGGCATTCTCTAATCTGTGGACCTTCAAAGTGTTGATGAAACACAGAAATTGCATCGGGAATGAATACAACAGTCACCATGCGCACTGTCCTCCATGGGAGTAATGCCTCAAACAATCTACGCTTTGATCGTTCCCTGGAAGACCAGTAGAAGTTTCAGATGCACATCTGGGGGCATTCTGTAATGTGTGGACTATCAGAGGGTTGATGAAACACAGAAATTGCATCAGGATTGAATACAACACGCACAATGCGCACTTTCCTCCATGTGAGTAGTGTCTCAAACAGTCTACGCTTTGATCGTTCCCTGCATGTCCAGTAGTAATTTCCGATGCACATCTGGAGGGATTCTGTAATCTGTGGACCATCAAATTGTTGATGAAACACAGAAATCGCCATGGGATTGAATACAACACTCGCCATGCGCACTTCCCTCTATGGGAGTAATGTCTCAATCAGTCTACGCTTTGATCGTTCCCTGGAAGACCAGTAGTAGTTTCCGATGCACATCTTTAGGCACTCTGTAATGTGTGGACTATCAGAGTGTTGATGAAACACAGAAATTGCATCGGTATTGAATACAACAGTCACCATGCGCACTGTCCACCATGGGAGTAATGTCTCAAACAGTTTACGCTTTGATCGTTCCCTGGAAGACCAGTAGTAGTTTCCGATGCACACCTTGGGGCATTCTGTAATGTGTGGACTATCAGAGTGTTGATGAAACACAGGTATTGCATCGGGATTGAATACAACAGTCACCATGCGCACTTTCCTCCATGGGAGTAATTTCACAAACAGTCTACGCTTTGATCGTTTCCTGGAGGACCAGTAGTAGTTTCCGATGCCATCTGGAGGCATTCTGTAAGCTGTGGACTTTCAAAGTGTTGATGAAACACAGAAATTGCATCAGGATTGAATACAACACTCACCATGCGCACTTCCCTCAATGGGAGTAATGTCTCAATCAGTCTACGCTTTGATCGTTCCCTGGAAGACCAGTAGTAGTTTCCGATGCCATCTGGAGGCATTCTGTAATCTGTGGACCTTCAAAGTGTTGATGAGACACAGAAATTGCATCGGGATTGAATACAACAGTCACCATGCGCACTTCCCTATATGGGAGTAATGTCTCAATCAGTCTACGGTTTGATCGTTTCCTGGAAGACCATTAGTAGTTTCCGATGCACATCTAAGGCATTCTGTAATCTGCGGACCTTCAAAGTGTTGATGAAACACAGAAATTGCATCGGGATTGAATACAACAGTCATCATGCGCACTTTCCTCCATGGGAGTAATGTCTCAAACAGTCTACGCTTTGATCGTGCCCTGGAAGACCAGTAGTAGATTCCGATGCACATCTGGAGGCATTCTGTAATCTGTGGACATTCAAAGATTTGATGAAACACAGAAATTGCATCGGGATTGAATACAACAGTCACCATGCGCACTTACGTCCATGGGAGTAAGGTCTCAAACAGTCTACGTTTTGATCGTTTCCTGGAGGACCAGTAGTAGTTTCCGATGCACATCTGGTGTCATTCTGTAATCTGTGGACTATCAGAGTGTTGTTGAAACACAAAAATTGCCTCGGGAGTAAATACAACAGTCACCATGCGCACTGTCCTCCATGGGAGTTATGTCTCAAACAATGTACGCTTTTGATCGTTCCCTGGAAGACCAGTAGTAGTTTCCGATGTACATCTTTAGGCATTCTGTAATGTGTGGTCTATCAGAGTGTTGATGAAACACAGATATTGCATCAGGATTGAATACAACACTCACCATGCGCACTTTCCTCCATGGGAATATTGTCTCAAGTCGTCTACGCTTTGATCGTTCCCTGGAACACCAGTAGTAGTTTACGATGCACATCTGGATGCATTCTGTAATCTGTGGCCTTTCAAAGTGTTGATGAAACACAGATATTGCACTGGGATTGAATACAACAGTCACCATGCGCAATTTTACTCCATGGGAGTAATGTCTCAAACAGTCTACGCTTTGATCGTTTCCTGGAAGACCAGTAGTAGATTCCGATGCACATCTGGAGGCATTCTGTAATCTGTGGACATTCAAAGTGTTGATGAAACACAGAAATTGCATCGGGATTGAATACAATTGTCAACATGCGCACTGTCCTCCATGGGAGTAATGTCTCAAACAATCTACGCTATGATCGTTGCCTGGAAGACCTGTAGTAGCTTATGATGCACATCTTTAGGCATTCTGTAATCTGTGGATTATCAGAGTGTTGATGAAACACAGAAATTGCATCGGGATTGAATACAACAGTCACCATGCGCACTTTCCTCCATGAAATAATGTCTCAAACAGTCTACGCTTTGATCGTTTCCTGGAGGACCAGTAGTAGTTTCCGATGCACATCTGGTGGAATTCTGTAATCGGTGGACCTACAAAGTGTTGATTAAACACAGAAATTGCATCGGGATTGAACACAACAGTCACCATGTGCACTTCCCTCCATGGGAGTAATGTCTCAAACAGTTTACGTTTTGATCGTTCCCTTGGAGACCAGTAGAAGTTTCCGTTGCACACCTAGGGGCATTCTGTAATGTGTGGACTATCAGAGTGTTGATGAAACACAGAAATTGCATCGGGATTGAATACAACAGTCACCATGCGCACTTTCCTCCATGGGAGTAATGTCTCAAACAGTCTACGCTTTGATCGTTTCCTGGAATACCAGTAGTAGTTTTCGATGCACATCTGGAGGCTTTCTGTAATCTGTGGCCCTTCAAAATGTTGATGAGACACAGAAATTGCATCGGCATTGAATACAACAGTCACCATGCGCACTTCCCACTATGGGAGTAATGTCTCAAACAGTCTACGCTTTGATCGGTCCTGTAGGACCAGTAGTAGTTTCCGATGCACATCTGGTCGCATTCTGTAATCTGTGGCCTTTCAAAGTGTTGATGAAACACAGATATTGCATCGGGATTGAATACAACAGTTACCATGCGCACTTCCCTCTATGGGAGTAATGTCTCAATCAGTCGACGTTTTGATCGTTTCCTGGAATACCAGTAGTAGTTTTCGATGCACATCTGGAGGCTTTCTGTAATCTGTGGCCCTTCAAAATGTTGATGAGACACAGAAATTGCATCGGCATTGAATACAACAGTCACCATGCGCACTTCCCACTATGGGAGTAATGTCTCAAACAGTCTACGCTTTGATCGGTCCTGTAGGACCAGTAGTAGTTTCCGATGCACATCTGGACGCATTCTGTAATCTGTGGCCTTTCAAAGTGTTGATGAAACACAGATATTGCATCGGGATTGAATACAACAGTCATCATGCGCACTTTCCTCCATGGGAGTAATGTCTCAAACAGTCTACGCTTTGATCGTTCCCTGGAAAACCAGTAGTAGTTTCCGATGCACATCTGGTGCCATTCTGTAATCTGTGGACTATCAGAGTGTTGTTGAAACACAGAAATTGCCTCGGGATTGAATACAAAAGTCTCCATGCGCAGTTTCCTCCATGGGAATATTGTCTCAAAGCGTCTACGCTTTGATCGTTCCCTGGAACACCAGTAGTAGTTTATGATGCACATCTGGAGGCATTCTGTAATCTGTGGCCTTTCAAAGTGTTGATGAAACACAGATATTGCATCGGGATTGAATACAACAGTCACCATGCGCAATTTTACTCCATGGGAGTAATGTCTCAAACAGTCTACGCTTTGATCGTTTCCTGGAAGACCAGTAGTAGATTCCGATGCACATCTGGAGGCATTCTGTAATCTGTGGACATTCAAAGTTTTGATGAAACACAGAAATTGCATCGGGATTGAATATAGCAGTCACCATGCGCACTTTCCTCCATGGGAGTAATGTCTCAAACAGTCTACGCTTTGGTCGTTCCCTGCAAGACCAGTAGTAGTTTCCGATGCACATCTGGTGTCATTCTGTAATCTGTGGACTATCAGAGTGTTGTTGAAACACAGAAATTGCACCGGGATTGAATACAACAATCACCATGCGCACTTTCCTCCATGGGAGTAAGGTCTCAAACAGTGTACGCTTTGATCGTTTCCTGAAAGAACAGTAGTAGTTTCCGATGCACATCTGGAGGCTTTCTGTAAACTGTGAACCTTCAAAGTGTTGATGAAACACAGAAATTGCATCGGGATTGAATACAATTGTCAACATGCGCACTGTCCTCCATGGGAGTAATGTCTCAAACAATCTACGTTATGATCGTTGCCTGGAAGACCTGTAGTAGTTTCCGATGCAAATCTTTAGGCATTCTGTAATCTGTGGACTATCAGAGTGTTGATGAAACACAGAAATTGCATCGGGATTGAATACAACAGTCACCATGCGCACTTTCCTCCATAGGAGTAATTTCTCAAAAGGTCTACGCTTTGATTGTTTCCTGGAGGACCAGTAGTAGTTTCCGATGCCATCTGGAGGCATTCTGTAATCTGTGGACATTCGAAGTGTTGATGAAACACAGAAATTGCATCGGGATTGAATACAACAGTCACTGTGCGCACATTCCTCCATGGGAGTAATGTCTCAAACAGTCTACCCTCTGATCGTTGCCTGGAAGACCTGTAGTAGTTTCCGATGCAAATCTTTAGGCATTCTGTAATCTGTGGACTATCAGAGTGTTGATGAAACACAGAAATTGCATCGGGATTGAATACAACAGTCACCGTGCACACTTTCCTCCATGGGAGTAATGTCTCAAACAGTCTACACTCTGATCGTTGCCTGGAAGACCTGTAGTAGTTTCCGATGCAAATCTTTAGGCATTCTGTAATCTGTGGCCTTTCAAAGTGTTGATGAAACACAGATATTGCATCGGGATTGAATACAACAGTTACCATGCGCACTTTCCTCCATGGGAGTAATGTCTCTAACAGTCTACGCTTTGATCGTTTCCTGGAATACCAGTAGTAGTTTTCGATGCACATCTGGAGGCTTTCTGTAATCTGTGGACCTTCAAAATGTTGATGAGACACAGAAATTGCATCGGGATTGAATACAACATTCACCATGCGCACTGTCCTCCATGGGAGTACTGTCTCAAACAATGTACGGTTTTGATCGTTCCCTGGAAGACCAGTAGTAGTTTCCGATGTACATCTTTAGGCATTCTGTAATGTGTACACTATCACAGTGTTGATGAAACACAGAAATTGCATCGGGATTGAATACAACAGTCACCATGCGCACTTTCCTCCATGGGAGTAATGTCTCAAACAGTTTACGCTTTGATCGTTAACTGGAAGACCAGTTGTAGATTCCGATGCACACCTTGATGCATTCTGTAATGTGTGGACTATCAGAGTGTTGATGAAACACAGAAATTGCATCGGGATTGAATACAACAGTCACCATGCGCACTTTCCTCCATGGGAGTAATGTCTCAAACAGTCTACGCTTTGATCGTCCCTGCATGAACAGTAGTAGTTTCCGATGCACATCTGGAGGCATTCTGTAATCTGTGGACCATCAAATTGTTGATGAAACACAGAAATTGCCGTGGGATTGATACAACAGTCACCATGCGCACTTCCCTCCATGGAAGTAATATCTCAATCAGTCTACCTTTTGATCGTTTCCTGGAATACCAGTAGTAGTTTTCGATGCACATCTGGAGGCTTTCTGTAATCTGTGGACCTTCAAAATGTTGATGAGACACAGAAATTGCATCGGGATTGAATACAACATTCACCATGCGCACTGTCCTCCATGGGAGTACTGTCTCAAACAATGTACGGTTTTGATCGTTCCCTGGAAGACCAGTAGTAGTTTCCGATGTACATCTTTAGGCATTCTGTAATGTGTACACTATCAGAGTGTTGTTGAAACACAGAAATTGCATCGGGATTGAATTCAACAGTCACCATGCGCACTTTCCTCCATGGGAGTAAGGTCTCAACAGTCTACGCTTTGATCGTTTCCTGGAAGAACAGTAGTAGTTTCCGATGCACATCTGGAGGCTTTCCGTAATCTGTGGACCTTCAAAGTGTTGATGAAACACAGAAATTGCATCGGGAATGAATACAACTGTCACCATGCGCACTTTCCTCCATGGTTGTAATGTCTCAAACAGTTTACGCTTTGATCGTTCCCTGGAAGACCAGTAGTAGTTTCCGATTCACACCTTGGGGCATTCTGTAATGTGTGGACTATAAGAGTGTTGATGAAACACAGAAATTGTATCGGGATTGAATACAACAGTCACCATGCGCACTTTCCTCCATGGGAGTAATGTCTCAAACAGTCTACGCTTTGATCGTTTCCTGGAGGACCAGTACTAGTTTCCGATGCACAACTGGAGGCATGCTGTAATCTGTGGACCTTCAAAGTGTTGCTGAAACACAGAAATTGCATCGGGATTGAATACAACAGTCACCATGCGCACTTTCCTCCATGGTTGTAATGTCTCAAACAGTTTACAATTAGATCGTTCCCTGGAAGACCAGTAGTAGTTTCCGATGCACACCTTGGGGCATTCTGTAATGTGTGGACTATCAGAGTGTTGATGAAACACAGAAATTGCTTCGGGATTGAATACAACAGTCACCATGCGCACTTTCCTCCATGGTAGTAATGTCACACACAGTCTACGTTTTGATCGTTTCCTGGAGGACTAGTAGTAGTTTCCGATGCCATCTGGAGGCATTCTGTAATCTGTGGACCTTCAAAGTGTTGCTGAAACACAGAAATTGCATCGGGATTGAATACAACAGTCACCATGCGCACTGTCCTCCATGGGAGTAATGGCTCAAACAATCTACGCTTTGATCGTTCCCTGGAAGACAAGTAGTAGTTTCAGATGCATATCTGGTGTCATTCCGTAATCTGTGGACTATCAGAGTGTTGATGAAAATACAGAAATTGCATCGGGGTAGAGTAAAACAGTGACCATGCGCACTTTCCTCCATGGGAGTAATGTCTCAAACAGTCTACGCTTTATTCGTTCCCTGGAAGACTAGCAGTAGTTTCAGATGCACATCTGAAGGCATTCTGTAATCTGTGGGCCTTCAAAATGTTGATGAGACACAGAAATTGCATCGGGATTCAATACAACAGTCACCATGCGCACTTACCTCCATGGGAGTAATTTCTCAAACAGTCTACGATTTGATCGTTTCCTGGAGGACCAGTAGTAATTTCCGATGCCATCTGGAGGCATTCTGTAATCTGTGGACCTTCAAAGTGTTGATGAAACACAGAAATTGCCTCGGGATTGAATACAACAGACACCATGCGCACTGTCCTCCATGGGAGCAATGGCTCAAACAATCTACGCTTTGATCGTTCCCTGGAAGACAAGTAGTAGTTTCCGATGCACATCTGGTGTCATTCCGTAAACTGTGGACTGTCAGAGTGGTGATGAAACACAGAAATTGCATCGGGATAGAATAAAACAGTCACCGTGCGCACTTTCCTCCATGGGAGTAATGTCTCAAACAGTCTACGCTTTGTTCGTTCCCTGGAACACCAAAAGTAGTTTCCGATGCACTTCTGTTGTCATTCTGTAATCTGTATACTATCAGAGTGATAATGAAACACAGAAACTGCCGTGGGATTGAATACAACAGTCACCATGCGCACTTCCCTCCATGGGAGTAATGTCTCAATCAGTCTACGCTTTATTCGTTCCCTGGAAGACTAGCAGTAGTTTCAGATGCACATCTGAAGGCATTCTGTAATCTGTGGGCCTTCAAAATGTTGATGAGACACAGAAATTGCATCGGGATGCAATACAACAGTCACCATGCGCACTGCCCTCCATGGGAGTAATGTCTCAAACAAGGTACGCTTTTGATCGTTCCCTGGAAGACCAGTAGTAGTTTCCGATGCACACCTTTAGGCATTCTGTAATGTGTAGACTATCAGAGTGTTGATGAAACACAGAAATTACATCGAGATTGAATACAACAGTCACCATGCGCACTTTCCTCCATGGGAGTAGTGTCTCAAACAGTTTACGATTTGATCGTTCCCTGGCAGACCAGTAGTAGTTTCCGATGCACACCTTGGGGCATTCTGTAATGTGTGGACTATCAGAGTGTTGATGAAACACTGAAATTGCATCGGGATTGAATAGAACAGTCAGCATGCGCACTTTCCTCCATGGTAGTAATTTTTCAAACAGTCTACGCTTTGATCGTTTCCTGGAGGAGCGGTAGTAGTATCCGATGCCATCGGGAGGCATTCTGTAATCTGTGGACCTTCAAAGTGTTGATGAAACACAGAAATTGCATCGGGAATGAATACAACAATCACCATGCGCACTGTCCTCCATGGGAGTAATGACTCAAACAATCTACGCTTTGATCGTTCCCTGGACGACCTGTAGTAGTTTCCGATGCACATCTTCAGGCATTCTGTAATCTGCGGACTATCAGAGTGTTGATGAAACACAGAAGTTGCATCGGGATTAAATACAACAGTCACCATGCGCACTTCCCTCCATGGGAGTAATGTCTCAAACAGTTTATGCTTTGATCGTTCCCTGGAAGACCAGTAGAAGATTCAGATGCACATCTTGGGGCATTCTGTAATGTGTGAACTATTAGAGTGTTGATGAAACACAGAAATTGCATCAGGATAGAATACAACACTCACCATGCGCACTTTCCTTCATGGGAGTAATGTCTCAAACAGTCTACGCTTTGATCGTTCCCTGCATGACCAGTAGTAGTTTCCGATGCACATCTGGAGGCATTCTGTAATCTGTGGACCATCAAAGTGTTGATGAAACACAGAAATTGCCGTGGGATTGAATACAACAGTCACCATGCGCACTTCCCTCCATTAGAGTAACGTCTCAATCAGTCTACGCTTTGATCGTTCCCTGGAAGACCAGTAGTAGTTTCCGATGCACATCTGAAGGCATTCTGTAATCTGCGGACCTTAAAAGTGTTGATGAGACACAGAAATTGCATCGGGATTGAATACAAAAGTCACCATGCGCACTGTCCTCCATGGGAGTAATGTCTCAAACAGTCTACGCTTTGATCGTTCCATGAAACACCAGTAGTAGTTTCCGATGAACATCTGGTGTCATTCTGTAATCTGTGGACTATCTGAGTGTTGTTGACACACAGAAATTGCCTCGGGATTGAATACAACAGTCACCATGCGCAATGTCCTCCATGGGAGTAATGTCTCAAACAATGTACGCTTTGATCGTTCCCTGGAAGGCCAGTGGTAGTTCCCGATGCACATCTTTAGGCATTCTGTAATGTGTGGATTATCAGAGTGTTGATTAAACACAGAAATTGCATCGGGATTGAATACAACAGTCACCATGCGCACTTTCCTCCGTGGGAGTAATGTCTCAAACAGTCTACGCTTTGATCGATTCCTTTAGGACCAGTAGTAGTTTCCGATGCACACCTGGAGGCATTCTGTAATCTGTGGCCCTTCAAAGTTTCCATGAAACACAGAAATTGCATCGGGATTGAATACAAGTCACCATGTTCACTTTCCTCCATGGGAGTAATGTCTCAAAGAGTCTACACTTTGATCGTTCCCTGCAAGACCAGTAGTAGTTTCCGATGCACATCTGAAGGCATTCTGTAATCTGTGGACCTTCAAAGTGTTGATGAAATACAAAACTTGCATCGGGATTGAATTCAACAGTCATCATGCGCACTTTCCTCCATGGGAGTAATGTCTCCTACAGTTAACGTTTTGTTCGTTCCCTGGAAGAGCAGTAGTAGTATCCGATGCACATGTGGGGCCAGTCAGTAATGTGTTGACTATCAGAGTGTTGATGAAACACAGAAATTGCATCGGGATTGAATGCAACAGTCTCCATGCGAACTTTCCTCCATGGGAGTAATGTCTCAAACAGTCTACGCTTTGATCGTTCCCTGCAAGGCCAGTAGTAGTTACCGATGCACATCTGGATGCATTCTGTAATCTGTGGACCTTCAAAGTGTTGATGAAAAACAGAAATTGCTGCGGGATTGAATACAACAGTCACCATGCGCACTTTCCTCCATGGGAGTAATGTCTCAAACAGTCTACGCTTTGATCGATTCCTGTAGGACCAGTAGTAGTTTCCGATGGACATCTGGAGGCATTCCGTAATCTGTGGCCCTTCAAAGTGTTGATGAAACACAGAAATTGCATCGGGATTGAATACAAGTCACCATGCACACTTTCCTCCATGGGAGTAATGTCTCAAACAGTCTACGCTGTGATCGTTTCCTGGAGGACCAGTAGTAGATTCTAATGCACATCTTGAGGAATTCTGTAATCTTTGGACCTTCAAAGTGTTGATGAAACACAGAGATTGCATCGGGATTGAATACAACAGTCACCATTCGCACTTTCCTTCATGGGAGTAATGTGTCAAACAGTCTACGCTTTGATTGTTCCCTGGATGACCAGTAGTAGTTTACGATGCACATCTGGAGGCATTCTGTAATGTGTCGATTATCAAAGCGTTGATGAAACACAGAAAATGCATCGGGATTGAATACAACAGACAACATGCGCACTTTCCTCCATGGGAGTAATGTCTCTAACAGTATACGCATTTGATCGATCAGTGGAAGACCAGTATTAGTTTCCGATGCACATCTGAAGGCATTTTTAATCTGTGGACCTTCAAAGTGTTGATGAGACACAGAAATTGCATCGGGATTGAACACAAGTCACCATGCGCACTGTCCTCCTTGGGAGTAATGCCTCATACAATCTACGCTTTGATCGTTCCGTGGAAGACCAGTAGTGGTTTCCGATGCACATCTTTAGGCATTCTGTAAAGTGTGGACTATCAGAGTGTTGATGAAACACAGAACTTGCAACGGAATTGAATACAACAGTCACCATGCGCACTTTCCTCCATGGGAGTAATGTGTCGAACAGTTTACGCTTTGATCGTTCCCTGGAAGACCAGTAGTAGTTTCCGATGCACACCTTTGGGCATTCTGTAATCTGTCGACCTTCAAAGTGTTGATGAAACACAGAAATTGCATCGGGATTGAATACAACAGTCACCATGCGCACATTCCTCCACAGGAGTAATGTCTCAAACAATCTACGCTTTGATCGTTCCCTGGCAGACCAGTAGTAGTTTCCGATGCACATCTGGGTGCCTTCTGTAATGTGTAGACTATCAGAGTGTTGATGAAACACAGAAATTTCATCGGGATTGAATACAACAGTCACCATGCGCACTTTCCTCCATGGGAGTAATGTCTCAAACAGTCTACGCTTTGATCGTTCCCTGGAGGACAAGTAGTAGTTTCCGATGCACCTCTGGAGGCATTCTGAAATCTGTATACAATTAGAGTGTTGATGAAACACAGAAATTGCATCGGGATTGTATACAACAGGCACCATGCGCACTTTCTTCCATGGGAGTAATGTCTCAAAGAGTTTACGCTTTGATCGTTCCTTTGGAACACCAGTAGTAGATTCCGATGCACATCTGGGATCATTCTGTAATGTGTGGAATATCAGAGTGTTGATGAAACACTAAAATTGCATCGGGATTGAATACAACAGTCACCATGCGCAATTTTCCTCCATGGGAGTAATGTCTCAAACAGTCTACACTTTGATCGTTCCCTGAAGACCAGTAGGAGTTTCCGATGCACATCTGAAGGCATTCTGTAATCTGTCGACCTTCAAAGTGTTGATGAATCACAGAAATTGCATCTGGATTGAATACAACAGTCATCTTGAGAACTTTCTTCCATGGGAGTAATGTCTCAAACAGTCCACGCTTTGATCGTTCCCTCGAAGACGAGTAGTAGTTTCCAAAGCACATCTGTTGTCATTCTGTAATCTGTGGACTATCAGAGTGTTGTTGAAACACAGAAATTGCATCGGGATTGAATACAACAGTCACCATGCGCACTTTCCTCCATGGGAGTAATGTCTCAAAGAGTCTACGCTTTGATCGTTTCCTGGAACACCAGTAGTTGTTTCCGATGCACATCTGGAGGCTTTCTGTATTCTGTTTACCTTCAAAGTGTTGATGAGACACAGAAATTGCATCGGGATTGAATACAACAGTCACCATGCGCACTTTCCTCCATGGGAGTAATTTCTCAAACGGTCCACGCTTTGATCGTTTCCTGGAGGACCAGTAGTAGTTTCCGATGCCATCTGGAGGCATTCTGAAATCTGTGGACCTTCAAGGTGTTGATGAAACACAGAAATTGCATCGGGATTGAATACAACAGTCACCATGCACACTTTCCTCCATGGGAGTAATGTCTCAAACAGTCTACGCTTTGATCGTTCCCTGGAGGACAAGTAGTATTTTCCGATGCACATCTGGTGTCATTCTGTAATCTGTGGACAATCAGAGTGTTGATGAAACACAGAAATTGCATCGGGATTGAATACAACAGTCACCAAGAGCACTTCCCTCCATGGGAGTAATGTCTCAAACAGTCTACAATTTGATCGTTCACTGGAAGACCAGTAGTAGGTTCCGATGCACATCAGGGGGCATTCTGTATTGTGTGGACTATCAGAGTGTTGATGAAACACAGACATTTCATCGGGATTGAAAACAACAGACACCATGCGCACTTTAACCATGGGAGTAATGTCTCAAACAATTTACGCTTTGATCGTTCCCTGGAAGACCAGTAATAGTATCCGATGCACATCTGATGGCATTCTCTAACGTGTGGACTGTCAGAGTGTTGATGAAACACAGAAATTGCATCGGGATTGAATGCAACAGTCACCATGCGCACTTTCCTCCATGGGAGTAATGTCTCAAACAGTTTACGATTTGATCGTTCCCTGGAAGACCAGTAGTAGTTTCCGATGCACACCTTGGGGCATTCTGTAATGTGTGGACTATCAGAGTGTTGATGAAACACAGAAACTGCATCGGGATTGAATACAACAGTCACCATGCGCACTTTCCTCCATGGGAGTAATTTCTCAAACAGTCTACGCTTTGATCGTTTCCTGGAGGACCAGTAGTAGTTTCCGATGCACATCTGGTGTCATTCTGTAATGTGTGGATTATCAGAGTGTTGATGAGACACAGAAATTGCATCGGGATTGAACACAAGTCACCATGCGCACTGTCCTCCTTGGGAGTAATGTCTCAAACAATCTACGCTTTGATCGTTCCGTGGAAGACCAGTAGTAGTTTCCGATGCACATCTTTAGGCATTCTGTAATGTGTGGACTATCAGAGTGTTGATGAAACACAGAAATTGCAACGGGATTGAATACAACAGTCACCATGCGCACTTTCCTCCATGGGAGTATTGTCTCAAACAGTTTACGCTTTGATCGTTCCCTGGAAGACCAGTAGTAGTTTCCGATGCACACCTTTGTCCATTCTGTAATATGTGGACTATCAGAGTGTTGATGAAACACAGGAACTGCATCGGGATTGAATACAACAGTCACCATGCGCACTTTCCTCCATGGGAGTAATTTCTCAAACAGACTACGCTTTGATCGTTCCCTGGAAGACCAGTAGTAGTTTCCGATGCACATCTGAAGGCATTCTGTAATCTGTCGACCTTCAAAGTGTTGATGAAACACAGGAATTGCATCGGCATTGAATACAACAGTCATCATGAGAACTTTCCTCCATGGGAGTAATGTCTCAAACAGTCCACGCTTTGATCCTTCCCTCGAAGACGAGTAGTAGTTTCCGATGCACATCTGGTGTCATTCTGTAATCTGTGGACTATCAGAGTGTTGTTGAAACACAGAAATTGCATCGGGATTGAATACAACAGTCACCATGCGCACTTTCCTCCATGGGAGTAATGTCCAAACTGTCTACGCTTTGATCGTTTCAAGGAGGACCAGTAGTAGTTTTCGATGCCATCTGGAGGTATTCTGTAATTTGTGAACCTTCAAAGTGTTGATGAAACACAGAAAGTGCATCGGGATTGAATACTACAGTCACCATGCACACTTTCCTCCATGGGAGTAATGTCTCAAACAGTCTACGCTTTGATCGTTCCCTGGAAGACCAGTAGTAGTTTCCGATGCACATCTGAAGGCATTCTGTAATCTGTCGACCTTCAAAGTGTTGATGAAACACAGGAATTGCATCGGCATTGAATACAACAGTCATCATGAGAACTTTCCTCCATGGGAGTAATGTCTCAAACAGTCCACGCTTTGATCGTTCCCTCGAAGACGAGTAGTAGTTTCCGATGCACATTTGGTGTCATTCTGTAATCTGTGGACTATCAGAGTGTTGTTGAAACACAGAAATTGCATCGGGATTGAATACAACAGTCACCATGCGCACTTTCCTCCATGGGAGTAATGTCTCAAACAGTCTACGCTTTGATCGTTTCCTGGAAGACCAGTAGTAGTTTCCGATGCACATCTGAAGGCTTTCTGTATTCTGTGGACCTTCAAAGTGTTGATGAGACACAGAAATTGCATCGGGATTGAATACAACAGTCACCATGCGCTCTGTCCTCCATGGGAGTAATGTCTCAAACAATCTACGCTTTGATCGTTCCCTGGAAGACCAGTAGTAGTTTCCGATGCACATCTTTAGGCATTCTGTAATGTGTGGCCTACCAGAGTGTTGATGAAACACAGAAGTTGCATTGGGATTGAATACAACAGTCACCATGCGCACTTTCCTCCATGGGAGTAATGTCTCAAACAGTCTACGCTTTGATCGTTTCCTGGAAGACCAGTAGTAGTTTCCGATGCACATCTGAAGGCTTTCTGTATTCTGTGGACCTTCAAAGTGTTGATGAAACACAGAAATTGCATCGGGATTGAATACAACAGTCACCATGCGCAGTTTCCTAAACAGGAGTAATGTCTCAAACAATCTACGCTTTGATCGTTCCCTGGCAGACCAGTAGTAGTTTCCGATGCACATCTGGGTGCCTTCTGTAATGTGTAGACTATCAGAGTGTTGATGAAACACAGAAATTTCATCGGGATTGAATACAACAGTCACCATGCGCACTTTCCTCCATGGCAGTAATGTCTCAAGCTGTAAACGCTTTGATCGTTCCCTGGAAGACCAGTAGTAGTTTCCGATGCACATCTGGTGTCATTCTGTAATGTGTGGACTATCAGAGTGTTGATGAAACACAGAAATTGCATCGGGATTGAATACAACAGTCACCAAGCGCACATTCCTCCATGGGAGTAATGTCTCAAACAGTCTACGCTTTGATCGTTCCCTGGAACACCAGTAGTAGTTTCCGATGCACCTCTGGATTCATTCTGAAATCTGTATACAATCAGAGTGTTGATGAAACACCGAAATTGCATCGGGATTGTATACAACAGGGACCATGCGCACTTACCTCCATGGGAGTAATGTCTCAAAGAGTTTACGCTTTGATCGTTCCTTTGGAACACCAGTAGTAGTTTCCGACTCACATCTGGGGGCATTCTGTAATGTGTGGAATATCAGAGTGTTGATGAAACACTAAAATTGCATCGGGATTGAATACAACAGTCACCATGCGCAATTTTCCTCCATGGGAGTAATGTCTCAAACAGTCTACACTATGATCGTTCCCTGAAGACCAGTAGTAGTTTCCGATGCACATCTGAAGGCATTCTGTAATCTGTCGACCTTCAAAGTGTTGATGAAACACAGAAATTGCATCGGGATTGAATACAACAGTCATCATGAGAACTTTCCTCCATGGGAGTAATGTCTCAAACAGTCCACGCTTTGATCGTTCCCTCGAAGACGAGTAGTAGTTTCCGATGCACATCTGGTGTCATTCTGTAATCTGTGGACTATCAGAGTGTTGTTGAAACACAGAAATTACATCGGGATTGAATACAACAGTCACCATGCGCACTTTCCGCCATGGGACTAATGTCTAAAACAGTCTACGCTTTGATCGTTTCCTGGAACACCAGTAGTTGTTTCCGACGCACATCTGGAGGCCTTCTGTATTCTGTGGACCTTCAAAGTGTTGATGAGACACAGAAATTGCATCGGGATTGAATACAACAGTCTCCATGCGCACTTTCCTCCATGGGAGTAATGTCTCATACAGTTTACGCTTTGATCGTTCCAAGGAAGACCAGTAGTAGCTTCCGATGCACACCTTGGGCATTCTGTAATGTGTGGACTATCAGAGTGTTGATGAAACACAGAAATTGCACCGGGATTGAATACAACAGTCAACATGCGCACTTTCCTCCATGGGAGTAATTTCTCAAACGGTCTACGCTTTGATCGTTTCCTGGAGGACCAGTAGTAATTTCCGATGCCATCTGGAGGCATTCTGAAATCTGTGGACCTTCAAAGTGTTGATGAAACACAGAAATTGCATCGTGATTGAATACAACAGTCATCATGAGAACTTTCCTCCATGGGAATAATGTCTCAAACAGTCCACGCTTTGATCGTTCCCTCGAAGACGAGTAGTAGTTTCCGATGCACATCTGGTGTCATTCTGTAATCTATGGACTATCAGAGTGTTGTTGAAACACAGAAATTGCATCGGGATTGAATACAACAGTCACCATGCGCACTTTCCTCCACAGGAGTAATGTCTCAAACAATCTACGCTTTGATCGTTCCCTGGCAGACCAGTAGTAGTTTCCGATGCACATCTGGGTGCCTTCTGTAATGTGTAGACTATCAGAGTGTTGATGAAACACAGAAATTCCATCGGGATTGAATACAACAGTCACCATGCGCACTTTCCTCCATGGCAGTAATGTCTCAAGCAGTAAACGCTTTGATCGTTCCCTGGAAGACCAGTAGTAGTTTCCGATGCACATCTGGTGTCATTCTGTAATGTGTGGACTATCAGAGTGTTGATGAAACACAGAAATTGCATCGGGATTGAATACAACAGTCGCCATGCGCACATTCCTCCATGGGAGTAATGTCTCAAACAGTCTACGCTTTGATCGTTCCCTGGAATACCAGTAGTAGTTTCCGATGCACCTCTGGAGGCATTCTGAAATCTGTATACAATCAGATTGTTGATGAAACACAGAAATTGCATCGGGATTGTATACAACAGGCACCATGCGCACTTTCCTCCATGGGAGTAATGTCTCAAGGAGTTTACGCTTTGATCGTTCCTTTGGAACACCAGTAGTAGTTTCCGATGCACATCTGGGGGCATTCTGTAATGTGTGGAATATCAGAGTGTTGATGAAACACTAAAATTGCATCGGGATTGAATACAACAGTCACCATGCGCAATTTTCCTCCATGGGAGTAATGTCTCAAACAGTCTACACTTTGATCGTTCCCTGAAGACCAGTAGTAGTTTCCGATGCACATCTGAAGGCATTCTGTAATCTGTCGACCTTCAAAGTGTTGATGAAACACAGAAATTGCATCGGGATTGAATACAACAGTCATCATGAGAACTTTCTTCCATGGGAGTAATGTCTCAAACAGTCCACGCTTTGATCGTTCCCTCGAAGACGAGTAGTAGTTTCCGATGCACATCTGGTGTCATTCTGTAATCTGTGGACTATCAGAGTGTTGTTGAAACACAGAAATTGCATCGGGATTGAATACAACAGTCACCATGCGCACTTTCCTCCATGGGAGTAATGTCTCAAAGAGTCTACGCTTTGATCGTTTCCTGGAACACCAGTAGTTGTTTCCGATGCACATCTGGAGGCTTTCTGTATTCTGTGGACCTTCAAAGTGCTGATGAGACACAGAAATTGCATCGGGATTGAATACAACAGTCACCATGCGCACATTCCTCCATGGGAGTAATGTCTCAAACAGTTTACGCTTTGATCGTTCCAAGGAAGACCAGTAGTAGCTTCCGATGCACACCTTGGGCATTCTGTAATGTGTGGACTATCAGAGTGTTGATGAAACACAGAAATTGCACCGGGATTGAATACAACAGTCACCATGCGCACTTTCCTCCATGGGAGTAATTTGTCAAACGGTCTACGCTTTGATCGTTTCCTGGAGGACCAGTAGTAGTTTCCGATGCCATCTGGAGGCATTCTGAAATCTGTGGACCTTCAAGGTGTTGATGAAACACAGAAATTGCATCGGGATTGAATACAACAGTCACCATGCACACTTTCCTCCATGGGAGTAATGTCTCAAACAGTCTACGCTTTGATCGTTCACTGGAGGACAAGTAGTATTTTCCGATGCACATCTGGTGTCATTCTGTAATCTGTGGACAATCAGAGTGTTGATGAAACACAGAAATTGCATCGGGATTGAATACAACAGTCACCAAGAGCACTTCCCTCCATGGGAGTAATGTCTCAAACAGTCTACAATTTGATCGTTCACTGGAAGACCAGTAGTAGTTTCTGATGCACATCTTTGGGCATTCTGTATTGAGTGGACTATCAGAGTGTTGATGAAACACAGACATTTCATCGGGATTGAAAACAACAGTCACCATGCGCACTTTAACCATGGGAGTAATGTCTCAAACAGTTTACGCTTTGATCGTTCCCTGGAAGACCAGTAGTAGTTTCCGATGCACACCTTGGGGCATTCTGTAATGTGTGAACTATCAGGGTGTTGATGAAACACAGAAACTGCATCGGGTTTGAATACAACAGTCACCATGCGCACTTTCCTCCATGGGAGTAATTTCTCAATCAGTCTACGCTTTGATCGTTTCCTGGAAGACCAGTAGTAGTTTCCGATGCACATCTGGAGGCATTCTGTAATCTGTGGACCTTCAAAGTGTTGATGAAACACAGAAAGTGCATCGAAATTGAGTATTACAGTCACCATGCACACTTTCCTCCATGGGAGTAATGTCTCAAACGGTCTACGCTTTGATCGTTCAGTGGAAGACCAGTAGTAGTTTCCGATGCACATCTGGTGTCATTCTGTAATGTGTGGACTATCAGAGTGTTGATGAGACACAGAAATTGCATCCGGATTGAATACAACAGTCACCATGCGCACTGTCCTCCATGGGAGTAATGTTTCAAACAATCTACGCTTTGATCGTTCCCTGAAGGACAAGTAGTAGTTTCCGATGCACATGTGGGGGCATTCTGTAATGTGTGGACTATCAGAGTGTTGATGAAACACAGAAATTGCATCGGGATTGAATATACCAGTCACCATGCGCACTTCCCTCCATGGGATTAATGTCTAGTACAATCTACGCTTTGATCGTTTCCTGGAGGACCAGTAGTAGTTTCCTATGCCATCTGGAGGCATTCTGTAATCTGTGGACCTTCAAAGTGTTGATGAAACACAGAAATTGCATCGGGATTGAGTAAAACAGTCACCATGCGCACTTTCCTCCATGGCAGTAATGTCTCAAGCAGTAAACGCTTTGATCGTTCCCTGGAAGACCAGTAGTAGTTTCCGATGCACATCTGGTGTCATTCTGTAATGTGTGGACTATCAGAGTGTTGATGAGACACAGAAATTGCATCGGGATTGAACACAAGTCAGCATGCGCACTGTCCTCCTTGGGAGTAATGTCTCAAACAATCTACGCTTTGATCGTTCCGTGGAAGACCAGTAGTAGTTTCCGATGCACATCTTTAGGCATTCTGTAATGTGTGGAGTATCAGAGTGTTGATGAAACACAGAAATTGCAACGGGATTGAATACAACAGTCACCATGCGCACTTTCCTCCATGGGAGTAATGTCTCAAACAGTTTACGCTTTGATCGTTCCCTGGAAGACCAGTAGTAGTTTCCGATGCACACCTTTGTCCATTCTGTAATGTGTGGACTATCAGAGTGTTGATGAAACACAGGAACTGCATCGGGATTGAATACAACAGTCACCATGCGCACTTTCCTCCATGGGAGTAATTTCTCAAACAGTCTACGCTTTGATCGTTTCCTGGAGGACCAGTAGTAGTTTTCGATGCCATCTGGAGGTATTCTGTAATTTGTGAACCTTCAAAGTGTTGATGAAACACAGAAAGTGCATCGGGATTGAATACTACAGTCACCATGCACACTTTCCTCCATGGGAGTAATGTCTCAAACAGTCTACGCTTTGATCGTTCCCTGGAAGACCAGTAGTAGTTTCCGACGCACATCTGAAGGCATTCTGTAATCTGTCGACCTTCAAAGTGTTGATGAAACACAGGAATTGCATCGGCATTGAATACAACAGTCATCATGAGAACTTTCCTCCATGGGAGTAATGTCTCAAACAGTCCACGCTTTGATCGTTCCCTCGAAGACGAGTAGTAGTTTCCGATGCACATCTGGTGTCATTCTGTAATCTGTGGACTATCAGAGTGTTGTTGAAACACAGAAATTGCATCGGGATTGAATACAACAGTCACCATGCGCACTTTCCTCCATGGGAGTAATGTCTCAAACAGTCTACGCTTTGATCGTTTCCTGGAAGACCAGTAGTAGTTTCCGATGCACATCTGAAGGCTTTCTGTATTCTGTGGACCTTCAAAGTGTTGATGAGACACAGAAATTGCATCGGGATTGAATACAACAGTCACCATGCGCTCTGTCCTCCATGGGAGTAATGTCTCAAACAATCTACGCTTTGATCGTTCCCTGGAAGACCAGTAGTAGTTTCCGATGCACATCTTTAGGCATTCTGTAATGTGTGGACTATCAGAGTGTTGATGAAACACAGAAATTGCATTGGGATTGAATACAACAGTCACCATGCGCACTTTCCTCCATGGGAGTAATTTCTCAAACAGTCTACGCTTTTATCGTTTCCCGGAGGACCAGTAGTAGTTTCCGATGCCATCTGCAGGCATTCTGTAAACTGTTGACCTTCAAAGTGTTGATGAAACACAGAAATTGTATCGGGAATGAATACAACAGTCACCATGCGCACTTTCCTCCACAGGAGTAATGTCTCAAACAATCTACGCTTTCATCGTTCCCTGGCAGACCAGTAGTAGTTTCCGATGCACATCTGGGTGCCTTCTGTAATGTGTAGACTATCAGAGTGTTGATGAAACACAGAAATTGCATCGGGATTGAATAAAACAGTCACCATGCGCACTTTCCTCCATGGCAGTAATGTCTGAAGCAGTAAACGCTTTGATCGTTCCCTGGAAGACCAGTAGTAGTTTCCGATGCACATCTGGTGTCAATCTGTAATCAGTGGACTATCAGAGTGTTGATGAGACACAGAAATTGCATCGGGATTGAACACAAGTCAGGATGCGCACTGTCCTCCTTGGGAGTAATGTCTCAAACAATCTACGCTTTGATCGTTCCGTGGAAGACCAGTAGTAGTTTCCGATGCACATCTTTAGGCATTCTGTAATGTGTGGACTATCAGAGTGTTGATGAAACACAGAAATTGCAACGGGATTGAATACAACAGTCACCATGCGCACTTTCCTCCATGGGATTAATGTCTCAAACAGTTTACGCTTTGATCGTTCCCTGGAAGACCAGTAGTAGTTTCCGATGCACACCTTTGTCCATTCTGTAATGTGTGGACTATCAGAGTGTTGATGAAACACAGGAACTGCATCGGGATTGAATACAACAGTCACCATACGCACTTTACTCCATGGGGTAATTTCTCAAACAGTCTACGCTTTGATCGTTTCCTGGAGGACCAGTAGTAGTTTTCGATGCCATCTGGAGGTATTCTGTAATTTGTGAACCTTCAAAGTGTTGATGAAACACAGAAAGTGCATCGGGATTGAATACTACAGTCACCATGCACACTTTCCTCCATGGGAGTAATGTCTCAAACAGTCTACGCTTTGATCGTTCCCTGGAAGACCAGTAGTAGTTTCCGATGCACATCTGAAGGCATTCTGTAATCTGTCGACCTTCAAAGTGTTGATGAAACACAGGAATTGCATCGGCATTGAATACAACAGTCATCATGAGAACTTTCCTCCATGGGAGTAATGTCTCAAACAGTCCACGCTTTGATCGTTCCCTCGAAGACGAGTAGTAGTTTCCGATGCACATCTGGTGTCATTCTGTAATCTGTGGACTATCAGAGTGTTGTTGAAACACAGAAATTGCATCGGGATTGAATACAACAGTCACCATGCGCACTTTCCTCCATGGGAGTAATGTCTCAAACAGTCTACGCTTTGATCGTTTCCTGGAAGACCAGTAGTAGTTTCCGATGCACATCTGAAGGCTTTCTGTATTCTGTGGACCTTCAAAGTGTTGATGAGACACAGAAATTGCATCGGGATTGAATACAACAGTCACCATGCGCTCTGTCCTCCATGGGAGCAATGTCTCAAACAATCTACGCTTTGATCGTTCCCTGGAAGACCAGTAGTAGTTTCCGATGCACATCTTTAGGCATTCTGTAATGTGTGGACTATCAGAGTGTTGATGAAACACAGAAATTGCATTGGGATATAATACAACAGTCACCATGCGCACTTTCCTCCATGGGAGTAATTTCTCAAACAGTCTACGCTTTTATCGTTTCCTGGAGGACCAGTAGTAGTTTCCGATGCCATCTGCAGGCATTCTGTAAACTGTTGACCTTCAAAGTGTTGATGAAACACAGAAATTGTATCGGGATTGAATACAACAGTCACCATGCGCACTTTCCTCCACAGGAGTAATGTCTCAAACAATCTACGCTTTGATCGTTCCCTGGCAGACCAGTAGTAGTTTCCGATGCACATCTGGGTGCCTTCTGTAATGTGTAGACTATCAGAGTGTTGATGAAACACAGAAATTTCATCGGGATTGAATACAACAGTCACCATGCGCACTTTCCTCCATGGCAGTAATGTCTCAATCAGTAAACGCTTTGATCGTTCCCTGGAAGACCAGTAGTAGTTTCCGATGCACATCTGGTGTCATTCTGTAATGTGTGGACTATCAGAGTGTTGATGAAACACAGAAATTGCATCGGGATTGAATACAACAGTCACCATGCGCACATTCCTCCATGGGAGTAATGTCTCAAACAGTCTACGCTTTGATCGTTCCCTGGAATACCAGTAGTAGTTTCCGATGCACCTCTGGTTTCATTCTGAAATCTGTATACAATCAGAGTGTTGATGAAACACAGAAATTGCATCAGGATTGTATACAACAGGCACCATGCGCACTTTCCTCCATGGGAGTAATGTCTCAAAGAGTTTACGCTTTGATCGTTACTTTGGAACACCAGTAGTAGTTTCCGACGCACATCTGGGGGCATTCTGTAATGTGTGGAATATCAGAGTGTTGATGAAACACTAAAATTGCATCGGGATTGAATACAACAGTCACCATGCGCAATTTTCCTCCATGGGAGTAATGTCTCAAATAGTCTACACTTTGATCGTTCCCTGAAGACCAGTAGTAGTTTCCGATGCACATCTGAAGGCATTCTGTAATCTGTCGACCTTCAAAGTGTTGATGAAACACAGAAATTGCATCGGGATTGAATACAACAGTCATCATGAGAACTTTCCTCCATGGGAGTAATGTCTCAAACAGTCCACGCTTTGATCGTTCCCTCGAAGACGAGTAGTAGTTTCCGATGCACATCTGGTGTCATTCTGTAATCTGTGGACTATCAGAGTGTTGTTGAAACACAGAAATTGCATCGGGATTGAATACAACAGTCACCATGCGCACTTTCCTCCATGGGACTAATGTCTCAAACAGTCTACGCTTTGATCGTTTCCTGGAACACCAGTAGTTTTTTCCGATGCACATCTGGAGGCTTTCTGTATTCTGTGGACCTTCAAAGTGTTGATGAGACACAGAAATTGCATCGGGATTGAATACAACAGTCACCATGCGCACTTTCCTCCATGGGAGTAATGTCTCAAACAGTTTACGTTTTGATCGTTCCAAGGAAGACCAGTAGTAGTTTCCGATGCACACCTTGGGGCATTCTGTAATGTGTGGACTATCAGAGTGTTGATGAAACACAGAAATTGCATCGGGATTGAATACAACAGTCACCATGCGCACTGTCCTCCATGGGAGTAATGTCTCAAACAATCTACGCCTTGATCGTTCCCTGAAGGACAAGTAGTAGTTTCCGATGCACATCTGGGGGCATTCTGTGATGTGTGGACTATCAGAGTGTTGTTGAAACACAGAAATTGCATCGGGATTGAATACACCAGTCACCATGCGCACTTCCCTCCATGGGATTAATGTCTCAAACATTCTAAGCTTTGATCGTTTCCTGGAGGACCAGTAGTAGTTTCCGATGCCATCTGGAGGCATTCTGTAATCTGTAGACCTTCAAAGTGTTGATGAAACACAGAAATTGCATCGGGATTAAATACAACAGTCACCATGCGCACTTTCCTCCATGGCAGTAATGTCGCAAGCAGTAAACGCTTTGATCCTTCCCTGGAAGACCAGTAGTAGTTTCCGATGCACATCTGGTGTCATTCTGTAATGTGTGGACTATCAGAGTGTTGATGAAACACAAAAATTGCATCGGGATTGAATACAACAATCACCATGCGCACTTTCTTCCATGGGAGTAATTTTTCAAACAGTCTACGCTTTTATCGTTTCCTGGAGGACCAGTAGTAGTTTCCGATGCCATCTAAAGGCATTCTGTAAACTGTGGACCTTCAAAGTGTTGATGAAACACAGAAATTGCATCGGGATTGAATGCAACAGTCACCATGCGCACTTTCCTCCACAGGAGTAATGTCTCAAACAGTCTACGCTTTGATCGTTCCCTGGAGGACAAGTAGTATTTTCCGATGCACATCTGGTGTCATTCTGTAATCTGTGGACAATCAGAGTGTTGATGAAACACAGAAATTGCATCGGGATTGAATACAACAGTCACCAAGAGCACTTCCCTCCATGGGAGTAATGTCTCAAACAGCCTACAATTTGATCGTTCCCTGGAAGACCGCTAGTAGTTTCCGATGCACATCTGGTGTCATTCTGTAATGTGTGGACTATCAGAGTGTTGATGAAACACAGATATTGCATCGGGATTGAATACAACAGTCACCATGCGCACATTCCTCCATGGGAGTAATGTCTCAAACAGTCTACGCTTTGATCGTTCCCTGGCAGACCAGTAGTAGTTTCCGATGCACATCTGGGTGCCTTCTGTAATGTGTAGACTATCAGAGTGTTGATGAAACACAGAAATTTCATCGGGATTGAATACAACAGTCACCATGCGCACTTTCCTCCATGGCAGTAATGTCTCAAGCAGTAAACGCTTTGATCGTTCCCTGGAAGACCAGTAGTAGTTTCCGATGCACATCTGGTATCATTCTGTAATGTGTGGACTATCAGAGTGTTGATGAAACACAGAAATTGCATCGGGATTGAATACAACAGTCACCATGCGCACATTCCTCCATGGGAGTAATGTCTCAAACAGTCTACGCTTTGATCGTTCCCTGGAATACCAGTAGTAGTTTCCGATGCACCTCTGGATTCATTCTGAAATCTGTATACAATCAGAGTGTTGATGAAACACAGAAATTGCATCGGGATTGTATACAACAGGCACCATGCGCACTTTCCTCCATGGGAGTAATGTCTCAAAGAGTTTACGCTTTGATCGTTCCTTTGGAACACCAGTAGTAGTTTCCGACGCACATCTGGGGGCATTCTGTAATGTGTGGAATATCAGAGTGTTGATGAAACACTAAAATTGCATCGGGATTGAATACAACAGTCACCATGCGCAATTTTCCTCCATGGGAGTAATGTCTCAAATAGTCTACACTTTGATCGTTCCCTGAAGACCAGTAGTAGTTTCCGATGCACATCTGAAGGCATTCTGTAATCTGTCGACTTTCAAAGTGTTGATGAAACACAGAAATTGCATCGGGATTGAATACAACAGTCATCTTGAGAACTTTCCTCCATGGGAGTAATGTCTCAAACAGTCCACGCTTTGATCGTTCCCTCGAAGACGAGTAGTAGTTTCCGATGCACATCTGGTGTCATTCTGTAATCTGTGGACTATCAGAGTGTTGTTGAAACACAGAAATTGCATCGGGATTGAATACACCAGTCACCATGCGCACTTCCCTCCATGGGATTAATGTCTCAAACAATCTAAGCTTTGATCGTTTCCTGGAGGACCAGTAGTAGTTTCCGATGCCATCTGGAGGCATTCTGTAATCTGTAGACCTTCAAAGTGTTGATGAAACACAGAAATTGCATCGGGATTAAATACAACAGTCACCATGCGCACTTTCCTCCATGGCAGTAATGTCGCAAGTAGTAAACGCTTTGATCCTTCCCTGGAAGACCAGTAGTAGTTTCCGATGCACATCTGGTGTCATTCTGTAATGTGTGGACTATCAGAGTGTTGATGAAACACAAAAATTGCATCGGGATTGAATACAACAATCACCATGCGCACTTTCCTCCATGGGAGTAATTTTTCAAACAGTCTACGCTTTTATCGTTTCCTGGAGGACCAGTAGTAGTTTCCGATGCCATCTGGAGGCATTCTGTAAACTGTGGACCTTCAAAGCGTTGATGAAACACAGAAATTGCATCGGGATTGAATGCAACAGTCACCATGCGCACTTTCCTCCACAGGAGTAATGTCTCAAACAGTCTACGCTTTGATCGTTCCCTGGAGGACAAGTAGTATTTTCCGATGCACATCTGGTGTCATTCTGTAATCTGTGGACAATCAGAGTGTTGATGAAACACAGAAGTTGCATCGGGATTGAATACAACAGTCACCAAGAGCACTTCCCTCCATGGGAGTAATGTCTCAAACAGCCTACAATTTGATCGTTCCCTGGAAGACCAGTAGTAGTTTCCGATGCACATCTGGTGTCATTCTGTAATGTGTGGACTATCAGAGTGTTCATGAAACACAGATATTGGATCGGGATTGAATACAACAATCACCATGCGCACTTTCCTCCATGGGAGTAATTTCTCAAACAGTCTACACTTTGATCGTTCCCTGAAGACCAGTAGTAGTTTCCGATTCACATCTGAAGGCATTCTGTAATCTGTCGACCTTCAAAGTGTTGATGAAACACAGAAATTGCATCGGGATTGAATACAACAGTCGTCATGAGATCTTTCTTCCATGGGAGTAATGTCTCAAACAGTCCGCGCTTTGATCGTTCCCTCGAAGACGAGTAGTAGTTTCCGATGCACATCTGGTGTCAATCTGAAATCTGTGGACTATCAGAGTGTTGTTGAAACACAGAAATTGCATCGGGATTGAATACAACAGTCACCATGCGCACTTTCCTCCATGGGAGTAATGTCTCAAACAGTCTACGCTTTGATCGTTTCCTGGAACACCAGTAGTTGTTTCCGATGCACATCTGGAGGCTTTCTGTATTCTGTGGGCCTTCAAAGTGTTGATGAGACACAGAAATTGCATCGGGATTGAATACAACAGTCACCATGCGCACTTTCCTCCATGGGAGAAATGTCTCAAACAGTTTACGCTTTGACCGTTCCAAGGAAGACCAGTAGTAGCTTCCGATGCACACCTTGGGCATTCTGTAATGTGTGGACTATCAGAGTGTTGATGAAACACAGAAATTGCAGCGGGATCGAATACAACAGTCACCATGCGCACTTTCCTCCATGGGAGTAATTTCTCAAACGGTATACGCTTTGATCGTTTCCTGGAGGACCAGTAGTAGTTTCCGATGCCATCTGGAGGCATTAAGAAATCTGTGGACCTTCAAAGTGTTGATGAAACACAGAAATTGCATCGGGACTGAATACAACAGTAACCATGCACACTTTCCTCCATGGGAGTAATGTCTCAAACAGTCTACGCTTTGATCGTTCCCTGGAGGACAAGTAGTAGTTTCCGATTCACATCTGGTGTCATTCTGTAATCTGTGGACAATCAGAGTGTTGATGAAACACAGAAATTGCATCGGGATTGAATACAACAGTCACCAAGAGCACTTCCCTCCATGGGAGTAATGTCTCAAACAGTCTACAATTTGATCGTTCCCTGGAAGACCAGTAGTAGTTTCCGATGCACATCTGGGGGCATTCTGCAATGTGTGGACTATCAGAGTGTTGATGGAACACAGACATTTCATCGGGACTGAATGCAACAGTCACCATGCGCACTTTAACCATGGGAGTAATGTCTCAAACAGTTTACGCTTTGATCGTTCCCTGGAAGACCAGTAATAGTATCCGATGCACATCTGATGGCATTCTCTAATGTGTGGACTATCAGAGTGTTGATGAAACACAGAAATTGCATCGGGATTGAATGCAACAGTCACCGTGCGCACTTTCCTCCATGGGAGTAATGTCTCAAACAGTTTACGCTTTGATCGTTCCCTGGAAGACCAGTAGTAGTTTCCGATGCACACCTTGGGGCATTCTGTAATGTGTGGACTATCAGAGTGTTGATGAAACACGGAAACTGCATCGGGATTGAATACAACAGTCACCATGCGCACTTTCCTCCATGGGAGTAATTTCTCAAACAGTCTACGCTTTGATCGTTTCCTGGAGGACCAGTAGTAGTTTCCGATGCCATCTGGAGGCATTCTGTAATCTGTCGACCTTCAAAGTGTTGATGAAACAAAGAAATTGCATCGGGATTGAATACAACAGTCATCATGAGAACTTTCCTCCATGGGAGTAATGTCTCAAATAGTTCACGCTTTGATCGTTCCCTCGAAGACGAGTAGTAGTTTCCGATGCACATCTGGTGTCATTCTGTAATCTGTGGACTATCAGAGTGTTGTTGAAACACAGAAATTGCATCGGGATTGAATACAACAGTCACCAAGAGCACTTCCCTCCATGGGAGTAATGTCTCAAACAGTCTACGCTTTGATCGTTTCCTGGAAGACCAGTAGTAGTTTCCGATGCACATCTGGAGGCTTTCTGTATTCTGTGGACCTTCAAAGTGTTGATGAGACACAGAAATTGCATCGGGATTGAATACAACAGTCACCATGCGAACTGTCCTCCATGGGAGTTATGTCCCAAACAATCTACGCTTTGATCGTTCCCTGGAAGACCAGTAGTAGTTTCCGATGCACATCTTTAGGCATTCTGTAATGTGTGGGCTATCAGAGTGTTGATGAATCACAGAAATTGCATCGGGATTGAATACAACAGTCACCATGCGCACTGTCCTCCATGGGAGTAATGTCTCAAACAATCTACGCTTTGATCGTTCCCTGAAGGACAAGTAGTAATTTCCGTTGCACATCTGTGGGCATTCTGTAATGTGTGGATTATCAGTGTGTTGATGAAACATAGAATTTGTATTGGGATTGAATACACCAGTCACCATGCGCACTTCCCTCCATGGGATTAATGTCTCAAACAGTCTACGCTTTGATCGTTTCCTGGAAGACCAGTAGTAGTTTCCGGTGCACATCTGGAGGCATTCTGTAATCTGTGGACCTTCAAAGTGTTGACGAAACACTGAAATTGCATCGGGATTGTATACAGCAGTCACCATGCGCACTTTCCTCCATGGGAGTAATGTCTCAAACAGTCTACGCTTTGATCGTTTCCTGGAAGACCAGTAATAGTATCCGATGCACATCTGATGGCATTCTCTAATGTGTGGACTATTAGAGTGTTGATGAAACACAGAAATTGCATCGGGATTGAATGCAACAGTCACCATGCGCACTTTCCTCCATGGGAGTAAGGTCTCAAACATTCCTCGCTTTGATCGTTCCCTGCAAGACCAGTAGTAGCTTCCGGTGCACATCTGGAGGCATTCTGTAATCTGTGAGCTATCAAAGTGTTGATGAAACACAGAAATTGCATCCCGAATGAATACAACAGTCAACATGCGCACTTTCCTCCATGGGAGTAATGTCTCAAACAGTTTACGCTTTGGTCGTTCCCTGCAGGGCCAGTAGTAGTTTCCGATGCACATCTGGAGGCATTCTGTAATCTGAGGACTATCAGAGTGTTGATGAAACACAGAAATTGCATCGGGATTGAATACAACAGTCATAATGCGAACTTTCCTCCATGGGACTAATGTCTCAAACAGTCTACGTTTTGATCGTTTCCTGGGAAGACCAGTAGTAGTTTCCGATGCACATCTTTAGGCTTTCTGTAATCTGTGGACCTTCAAAGTGTTGATGAAACACAGAAATTGCATCCCGAATGAATACAACATTCACCATGCGCACTTCCCTCCATGGGATTAATGTCTCAAACAGTCTACGCTTTGATCGTTTCCTGGAAGACCAGTAGTAGTTTCCAATGCACATCTTTAGGCATTCTGTAATGTGTGGACTATCAGAGTGTTGATGAAACACAGAAATTGCATCGGGATTGAATACAACAGTCACCATGCGCACTTTCCTCCATGGGAGTAATGCCTCAAACAGTCTACGCTTTGATCGTTCCCTGGAACACCAGTAGTAATTTCCGATGCACATGTGGAGTCATTCTGTATTATGTGGACTATCAGAGTGTTGATGAAACACATAAATTGCATCTGGATTGAATACAGCAGTCACCATGCGCACTTTCCTCCATGGGAGTTATGTCTCAAACAGTTTACGCTTTGATCGTTCCCTGAAACACCAGAAGTAGTTTCCGATGCACATCATGGGGCCTTCTGTAATCTGTGGACTTTCAAAGTGTTGATAAAACACAGAAATTTCATCGAGATTGAATACAGCAGTCAGCATGCGTACTTTCCTCCATGGGAGTAATGTCTCGAACAGTCTACGCTTTGATCGTTCCCTGGAGGACAAGTAGTAGTTTCCGATGCACATCTGATGGCATTCTCTAACGTGTGGACTATCAGAGTGTTGATGAAACACAGAAATTGCATCGGGATTGAATGCAACAGTCACCATATGCACTTTTCTCCATGGCAGTAATGTCTCAAGCAGTCTACGCTTTGATCGTTCCCTGGAAGACCAGTAGTAGTTTCCGATGCACATCTGGACTCATTCTGTAATGTGTGGACTATCAGAGTGTTAATGAAACACAGAAATTGCATCTGGATTGAATACAGCAGTCACCATGTGCACTTTCCTCCATGGGAGTAATGTCTCAAACAGTTTACGCTTTGATCGTTCCCTGGAAGACCAGTAGTAGTTTCCGATGCACATCTGATGGCATTCTCTAACGTGTGGACTATCAGAGTGTTGATGAAACACAGAAATTGCATCGGGATTGAATGCAACAGTCACCATGCGCACTTTCCTCCATGGCAGTAATGTCTCAAGCAGTCTACGCTTTGATCGTTCCCTGGAAGACCAGTAGTAGTTACCGATGCACATCTGGACTCATTCTGTAATGTGTGGACTATCAGAGTGTTAATCAAACACAGAAATTGCATCTGGATTGAATACAGCAGTCACCATGTGCACTTTCCTCCATGGGAGTAATGTCTCAAACAGTTTACGCTTTGATCGTTCCCTGGAAGACCAGTAGTAGTTTCCGATGCACATCTGGAGGCATTCTAAAATCTGTGGACTATCAGAGTGTTGATGAAACACAGAAATTGCATCGGAATTGTATACAACAGGCACCATGCGCACTTTCCTCCATGGGAGTAATGTCTCAAAGAGTTTACGCTTTGATCGTTCCTTTGGAAGACCAGTAGTAGTTTCCGATGCACATCTGGACTCATTCTGTAATGTGTGGACTATCAGAGTGTTGTTGAAACAAATAAATTGCATCGGGATAGAATGCAACAGTCACCATGCGCACTTTCCTCCATGGGAGTAATGTCTTAAACAGTCTACGCTTTGATCGATTTCCGGAAGACCAGTAGTAGTTTCCAATGCACATCTGGATGCATTCTGTAATCTGTGGACCTTCAAAGTGTTGATTAAACACTGAAATTGCATCGGGATGGAATACAACAGTCACCATGCGCACTTTCCTCCATGGGAGAAATGTCTCAAACATTCTACGCTTTCATAGTTCCCTGGAAGACCAGTAGTAGTTTCCGATGCACATCTGGGGGCATTCTGTAATGTGTGGAATATCAGAGTGTTGATCAAACACAAAAATTGCATCCGGATTTAATACAACAGTCACCATGTTCAACTTTCCTCCATGGGAGTAAAGTCTCAAACAGTCTACACTTTGATCGTTCCCTGAAGGCCAGTAGTAGTTTCCGATGCACATCTGGGGGCATTCTGTAATGTGTGGACTATCAGAGTGTTGATAAATCACAGACATTGCATCGGGATTGAATACAACAGTCACCATGCGCACTTTCCTCCATGGGAGTAATGTCTCAAACAGTTTACAATTTGATCGTTCCCTGGAAGACCACTAATAGCTTCCGATGCACATCTGATGGCATTCTCTAACGTGTGGACTATCAGAGTGTTGATGAAACACAGAAATTAAATCGGGATTGAATGCAACAGTCACCATGCGCACTTTGCTCCATGGGAGTAATGTCTCAGACAGTATACGCTTTGATCGTTCCCTGGAAGACCAGTAGTAGTTTCCGATGCACATCTGGTGTCATTCTGTAATGTGTGGACTATCAGAGTGTTGATGAAACACAAAAATTGCATCGGGATTGAATACAACAATCACCATGCGCACTTTCTTCCATGGGAGTAATTTTTCAAACAGTCTACGCTTTTATCGTTTCCTGGAGGACCAGTAGTAGTTTCCGATGCCATCTAAAGGCATTCTGTAAACTGTGGACCTTCAAAGTGTTGATGAAACACAGAAATTGCATCGGGATTGAATGCAACAGTCACCATGCGCACTTTCCTCCACAGGAGTAATGTCTCAAACAGTCTACGCTTTGATCGTTCCCTGGAGGACAAGTAGTATTTTCCGATGCACATCTGGTGTCATTCTGTAATCTGTGGACAATCAGAGTGTTGATGAAACACAGAAATTGCATCGGGATTGAATACAACAGTCACCAAGAGCACTTCCCTCCATGGGAGTAATGTCTCAAACAGCCTACAATTTGATCGTTCCCTGGAAGACCGCTAGTAGTTTCCGATGCACATCTGGTGTCATTCTGTAATGTGTGGACTATCAGAGTGTTGATGAAACACAGATATTGCATCAGGATTGTTTACAACAGTCACCATGCGCACATTCCTCCATGGGAGTAATGTCTCAAACAGTCTACGCTTTGATCGTTCCCTGGCAGACCAGTAGTAGTTTCCGATGCACATCTGGGTGCCTTCTGTAATGTGTAGACTATCAGAGTGTTGATGAAACACAGAAATTTCATCGGGATTGAACACAACAGTCACCATGCGCATTTTCCTCCATGGCAGTAATGTCTCAAGCAGTAAACGCTTTGATCGTTCCCTGGAAGACCAGTAGTAGTTTCCGATGCACATCTGGTGTCATTCTGTAATGTGTGGACTATCAGAGTGTTGATGAAACACAGATATTGCATCGGGATTGAATACAACAGTCACCATGCGCACATTCCTCCATGGGAGTAATGTCTCAAACAGTCTACGCTTTGATCGTTCCCTGGAATACCAGTAGTAGTTTCCGATGCTCCTCTGGAGGCATTCTGAAATCTGTATACAATCAGAGTGTTGATGAAACACAGAAATTGCATCGGGATTGTATACAACAGGCACCATGCGCACTTTCCTCCAGGGGAGTAATGTCTCAAAGAGTTTACGCTTTGATCGTTCCTTTGGAACACCAGTAGTAGTTTCCGATGCACATCTGGGGGCATTCTGTAATGTGTGGAATATCAGAGTGTTGATGAAACACTAAAATTGCATCGGGATTGAATACAACAGTCACCATGCGCAATTTTCCTCCATGGGAGTAATGTCTCAAACAGTCTAGACTTTGTTCGTTCCCTGAAGACCAGTAGTAGTTTGCGATGCACATCTGAAGGCATTCTGTAATCTGTCGACCTTCAAAGTGTTGATGAAACACAGAAATTGCATCGGGATTGAATACAACAGTCATCATGAGAACTTTGCTCCATGGGAGTAATGTCTCAAACAGTCCACGCTTTGATCGTTACCTCGAAGACGAGTAGTAGTTTCCGATGCACATCTGGTGTCATTCTGTAATCTGTGGACTATCAGAGTGTTGTTGAAACACAGAAATTGCATCGGGATTGAATACAACAGTCACCATGCGCACTTTCCTCTATGGGACTAATGTCTCAAACAGTCTACGCTTTGATCGTTTCCTGGAACACCAGTAGTTGTTTCCGATGCACATGTGGAGGCTTTCTGTATTCTGTGGACCGTCAAAGTGTTGATGAGACACAGAAATTGCATCCGGATTGAATACAACAGTCACCATGCGCACTTTCCTCCATGGGAGTAATTTCTCAAACAGTCTACGCTTTTATCGTTTCCTGGAGGACCAGTAGTAGTTTCCGATGCCATCTGCAGGCATTCTGTAAACTGTTGACCTTCAAAGTGTTGATGAAACACAGAAATTGTATCGGGATTGAATACAACAGTCACCATGCGCACTTTCCCCCACAGGAGTAATGTCTCAAACAATCTACGCTTTGATCGTTCCCTGGCAGACCAGTAGTAGTTTCCGATGCACATCTGGGTGCCTTCTGTAATGTGTAGACTATCAGAGTGTTGATGAAACACAGAAATTTCATCGGGATTGAATACAACAGTCACCATGCGCACTTTCCTCCATGGCAGTAATGTCTCAAGCAGTAAACGCTTTGATCGTTCCCTGGAAGACCAGTAGTAGTTTCCGATGCACATCTGGTATCATTCTGTAATGTGTGGACTATCAGAGTGTTGATGAAACACAGAAATTGCATCGGGATTGAATACAACAGTCACCATGCGCACATTCCTCCATGGGAGTAATGTCTCAAACAGTCTACGCTTTGATCGTTCCCTGGAATACCAGTAGTAGTTTCCGATGCACCTCTGGATTCATTCTGAAATCTGTATACAATCAGAGTGTTGATGAAACACAGAAATTGCATCGGGATTGTATACAACAGGCACCATGCGCACTTTCCTCCATGGGAGTAATGTCTCAAAGAGTTTACGCTTTGATCGTTCCTTTGGAACACCAGTAGTAGTTTCCGACGCACATCTGGGGGCATTCTGTAATGTGTGGAATATCAGAGTGTTGATGAAACACTAAAATTGCATCGGGATTGAATACAACAGTCACCATGCGCAATTTTCCTCCATGGGAGTAATGTCTCAAATAGTCTACACTTTGATCGTTCCCTGAAGACCAGTAGTAGTTTCCGATGCACATCTGAAGGCATTCTGTAATCTGTCGACTTTCAAAGTGTTGATGAAACACAGAAATTGCATCGGGATTGAATACAACAGTCATCTTGAGAACTTTCCTCCATGGGAGTAATGTCTCAAACAGTCCACGCTTTGATCGTTCCCTCGAAGACGAGTAGTAGTTTCCGATGCACATCTGGTGTCATTCTGTAATCTGTGGACTATCAGAGTGTTGTTGAAACACAGAAATTGCATCGGGATTGAATACACCAGTCACCATGCGCACTTCCCTCCATGGGATTAATGTCTCAAACAATCTAAGCTTTGATCGTTTCCTGGAGGACCAGTAGTAGTTTCCGATGCCATCTGGAGGCATTCTGTAATCTGTAGACCTTCAAAGTGTTGATGAAACACAGAAATTGCATCGGGATTAAATACAACAGTCACCATGCGCACTTTCCTCCATGGCAGTAATGTCGCAAGCAGTAAACGCTTTGATCCTTCCCTGGAAGACCAGTAGTAGTTTCCGATGCACATCTGGTGTCATTCTGTAATGTGTGGACTATCAGAGTGTTGATGAAACACAAAAATTGCATCGGGATTGAATACAACAATCACCATGCGCACTTTCCTCCATGGGAGTAATTTTTCAAACAGTCTACGCTTTTATCGTTTCCTGGAGGACCAGTAGTAGTTTCCGATGCCATCTGGAGGCATTCTGTAAACTGTGGACCTTCAAAGCGTTGATGAAACACAGAAATTGCATCGGGATTGAATGCAACAGTCACCATGCGCACTTTCCTCCACAGGAGTAATGTCTCAAACAGTCTACGCTTTGATCGTTCCCTGGAGGACAAGTAGTATTTTCCGATGCACATCTGGTGTCATTCTGTAATCTGTGGACAATCAGAGTGTTGATGAAACACAGAAGTTGCATCGGGATTGAATACAACAGTCACCAAGAGCACTTCCCTCCATGGGAGTAATGTCTCAAACAGCCTACAATTTGATCGTTCCCTGGAAGACCAGTAGTAGTTTCCGATGCACATCTGGTGTCATTCTGTAATGTGTGGACTATCAGAGTGTTCATGAAACTCAGATATTGGATCGGGATTGAATACAACAATCACCATGCGCACTTTCCTCCATGGGAGTAATTTCTCAAACAGTCTACACTTTGATCGTTCCCTGAAGACCAGTAGTAGTTTCCGATTCACATCTGAAGGCATTCTGTAATCTGTCGACCTTCAAAGTGTTGATGAAACACAGAAATTGCATCGGGACTGAATACAACAGTAACCATGCACACTTTCCTCCATGGGAGTAATGTCTCAAACAGTCTACGCTTTGATCGTTCCCTGGAGGACAAGTAGTAGTTTCCGATTCACATCTGGTGTCATTCTGTAATCTGTGGACAATCAGAGTGTTGATGAAACACAGAAATTGCATCGGGATTGAATACAACAGTCACCAAGAGCACTTCCCTCCATGGGAGTAATGTCTCAAACAGTCTACAATTTGATCGTTCCCTGGAAGACCAGTAGTAGTTTCCGATGCACATCTGGGGGCATTCTGCAATGTGTGGACTATCAGAGTGTTGATGGAACACAGACATTTCATCGGGACTGAATGCAACAGTCACCATGCGCACTTTAACCATGGGAGTAATGTCTCAAACAGTTTACGCTTTGATCGTTCCCTGGAAGACCAGTAATAGTATCCGATGCACATCTGATGGCATTCTCTAATGTGTGGACTATCAGAGTGTTGATGAAACACAGAAATTGCATCGGGATTGAATGCAACAGTCACCGTGCGCACTTTCCTCCATGGGAGTAATGTCTCAAACAGTTTACGCTTTGATCGTTCCCTGGAAGACCAGTAGTAGTTTCCGATGCACACCTTGGGGCATTCTGTAATGTGTGGACTATCAGAGTGTTGATGAAACACGGAAACTGCATCGGGATTGAATACAACAGTCACCATGCGCACTTTCCTCCATGGGAGTAATTTCTCAAACAGTCTACGCTTTGATCGTTTCCTGGAGGACCAGTAGTAGTTTCCGATGCCATCTGGAGGCATTCTGTAATCTGTCGACCTTCAAAGTGTTGATGAAACAAAGAAATTGCATCGGGATTGAATACAACAGTCATCATGAGAACTTTCCTCCATGGGAGTAATGTCTCAAATAGTTCACGCTTTGATCGTTCCCTCGAAGACGAGTAGTAGTTTCCGATGCACATCTGGTGTCATTCTGTAATCTGTGGACTATCAGAGTGTTGTTGAAACACAGAAATTGCATCGGGATTGAATACAACAGTCACCAAGAGCACTTCCCTCCATGGGAGTAATGTCTCAAACAGTCTACGCTTTGATCGTTTCCTGGAAGACCAGTAGTAGTTTCCGATGCACATCTGGAGGCTTTCTGTATTCTGTGGACCTTCAAAGTGTTGATGAGACACAGAAATTGCATCGGGATTGAATACAACAGTCACCATGCGAACTGTCCTCCATGGGAGTTATGTCCCAAACAATCTACGCTTTGATCGTTCCCTGGAAGACCAGTAGTAGTTTCCGATGCACATCTTTAGGCATTCTGTAATGTGTGGGCTATCAGAGTGTTGATGAATCACAGAAATTGCATCGGGATTGAATACAACAGACACCATGCGCACTGTCCTCCATGGGAGTAATGTCTCAAACAATCTACGCTTTGATCGTTCCCTGAAGGACAAGTAGTAATTTCCGTTGCACATCTGTGGGCATTCTGTAATGTGTGGATTATCAGTGTGTTGATGAAACACAGAATTTGTATTGGGATTGAATACACCAGTCACCATGCGCACTTCCCTCCATGGGATTAATGTCTCAAACAGTCTACGCTTTGATCGTTTCGTGGAAGACCAGTAGTAGTTTCCGGTGCACATCTGGAGGCATTCTGTAATCTGTGGACCTTCAAAGTGTTGACGAAACACTGAAATTGCATCGGGATTGTATACAGCAGTCACCATGCGCACTTTCCTCCATGGGAGTAATGTCTCAAACAATCTACGCTTTGATCGTTCCCTGGCAGACCAGTAGTAGTTTCCGATGCACATCTGGGTGCCTTCTGTAATGTGTAGACTATCGGAGTGTTGATGAAACACAGAAATTGCATCGGGATTGAATACAACAGTCACCATGCGCACTTTCCTCCATGGCAGTAATGTCTCAAGCAGTAAACGCTTTGATCGTTCCCTGGAAGACCCGTAGTAGTTTCCGATGCACATCTGGTGTCATTCTGTAATGTGTGGACTATCAGAGTGTTGATGAAACACAGAAATTGCATCGGGATTGAATACAACATTCACCAAGCGCACTTTCCTCCATGGGAGTAATGTCTCAAACAATCTACGCTTTGATCGTTCCCTGGAAGACCAGTAGTCATTTCCGATGCCTATCTGTATGCATTCTGCAATCTGTGGACTATCAGAGTGTTGTTGAAACAAATAAATTGCATCGGGATTGAATACAACAGTCACCATGCGATTTTTAACCATGGGAGTAATGTCTCAAACAGTTTACGCTTTGATCGTTCCCTGGAAGACCAGTAATAGTATCCGATGCACGTCTGATGGCATTCTCTAACGTGTGGACTATCAGAGTGTTGATGAAACACAGAAATTGCATCGGGATTGAATGCAACAGTCACCATACGCACTTTCCTCCATGGGTGTAATGTCTCAAATATTCCACGCTTTGATCGGTCCCTGCAAGACCAGTAGTAGCTTCCGGTGCACATCTGGAGGCATTCTGTAATCTGTGGGCTATCAGAGTGTTGATGAAACACAGAAATTGCATCCCGAATGAATACAACAGTCAACATGTACACTTCCCTCCATGGGAGTAATGTCTCAAACAGTATACGCTTTGGTCGTTCCATGCAGGGCCAGTAGTAGTTTCCGATGCACATCTGGAGGCATTCTGTAAACTGAGGACTATCAGAGTGTTGATGAAACACAGAAATTGCATCGAGATTGAATACAACAGTCACCTTGCGCACATTCCTCCATGGGAGTAATGTCTCAAACAGTTTACGCTTTGATCGTTCCCTGGAAGACCAGTAGTAGTTTCCGATGCACATCTGGTGGCATTCTGTAATGCGTGGATTATCAGAGTGTTGATGAAACACAGAAATTGCATTGCGAATGAATACAACATACACCATGCGCACTTTAATCCATGGGAGTAATGTCTCAAAGAGTCTACGCTTTGATCGTTCCCTGGAAGACCAGTAGTAGTTTCCGATGCACATCTGAAGGCATTCTGTAATCTGTGGACCTTCAAAGTGTTGATGAAACACAGAAATTGCATCGGGATTGATTACAACAGTCATCATGCGAACTTTCCTCCATGGGAGTAATGTCTCAAACAGTTTACGCTTTGATCGTTCCCTGGAACACGAGTAGTAGTTTCCGATGCACATCTGGTATCATTCTGTAATCTGTGGACTATCAGGGTGTTGTTGAAACACAGAAATTGCATCGGGATTGAATACTACAGTCACCATGCACACTTTCCTCCATGGGAGTAATGTCTCAAACAGTCTACGCTTTGATCGTTCCCTGGAAGACCAGTAGTAGTTTCCGATGCACATCTGGAGGCTTTCTGTAATCTGTGGACCTTCAAAGTGTTGATGAGACACAGATATTGCATCGGGATTGAATACAACAGTCACCATGCGCACTGTCCTCCATGGGTGTAATGTCTCAAACAATCTACGCTTTGATCATTCCCTGGAAGACCAGTAGTAGTTTCCGATGCACATCTTTAGGCATTCTGTAATGTGCGGACTATCAGAGTGTTGATGAAACACAGAAACTGCATCGGGATTGAATACAACAGTAACCATGCGCACTTTCCTCCATGGGAGTAATTTCTCAAACAGTCTACGCTTTGATCGTTTCCTGGAGGACCAGTAGTAGTTTCCGATGCCATCTGGAGGCATTCTGTAATCTGTGGACCTTCAAAGTGTTGATGAAACACAGGAAGTGCATCGGGATTGAATACTACAGTCACCATGCACACTTTCCTCCATGGGAGTAATGTCTCAAACAGTCTACGCTTTGATCGTTCCCTGGAAGACCAGTAGTAGTTTCCGATGCACAGCTGAAGGCATTCTTTAATCTGTCGACCTTCAAAGTGTTGACGAAACACAGAAATTGCATCGGGATTGAATACAACAGTCATCATGAGAACTTTCCTCCATGGGAGTATTGTCTCAAACATTCCATGCTTTGATCGTTCCCTCGAAGACGAGTAGTAGTTTCCGATGCACATCTGGTGTCAATCTGAAATCTGTGGACTATCAGAGTGTTGTTGAAACACAGAAATTGCATCGGGATTGAATACAAAAGTCACCATGCGCACTTTCCTCCATGGGAGTAATGTCTCAAACAGTCTACGCTTTGATCGTTTCCTGGAAGACCAGTAGTAGTTTCCGATGCACATCTGGAGGCTTTCTGTATTCTGTGGACCTTCAAAGTGTTGATGAGACACAGAAATTGCATCGGGATTGAATACAACAGTCACCATGTGCACTGTCCTCCATGGGAGTAACGTCTCAAACAATCTACGCTTTGATCGTTCCCTGGAAGTCCAGTAGTAGTTTCCGATGCACATCTTTAGGCATTCTGTAATGTGTGGGGTATCAGAGTGTTGATGAAACACAGAAATTGCATCGGGATTGAATACAACAGTCACCATGCGCACTGTCCTCCATGGGAGTACTTTCTCAAACAATCTACGCTTTGATCGTACCCTGAAGGACAAGTAGTAGATTTCGATGCACATCTGGCGGCATTCTGTAATGTGTGGACTATCAGAGTGTTGATGAAACACAGATATTGCATCGGGATTGAGTACACCAGTCACCATGCGCACTTCCCTCCATGGGATTAATGTCTCAAACAGTCTACGCTTTGAGCGTTTCCTGGAAGACCAGTAGTAGTTTCCGGTGCACATCTGGAGGCATTCTGTAATCTGTGGACCTTCAAAGTGTTGATGAAACACAGAAGGTGCATCGGGATTGAATACTACAGTCACCATGCACACTTTCCTCCATGGGAGTAATGTCTCAAACAGTCTACAATTTGATCGTTCCCTGGAAGACCAGTAGTAGTTTCCGATGCACATCTGGGGGCATTCTGTAATGTGTGGACTATCAGAGTGTTGATGAAACACAGACATTTCATCGGGACTGAATACAACAGTCACCATGCGCACTTTAACCATGGGAGTAATGTCTCAAACAGTGTACGCTTTGATCGTTCCCTGGAAGACCAGTAATAGTATCCGATGCACATCTGATGGCATTCTCTAATGTGTGGAGTATCAGAGTGTTGATGAAACACAGAAATTGCATCGGGATTGAATGCAACAGTCACCGTGCGCACTTTCCTCCATGGGAGTAATGTCTCAAACAGTTTACGCTTTGATCGTTCCCTGGAAGACCAGTAGTAGTTTCCGATGCACACCTTGGGGCATTCTGTAATGTGTGGACTATCACAGTGTTGATGAAACACGGAAACTGCATCGGGATTGAATACAACAGTCACCATGCGCACTTTCCTCCATGGGAGTAATTTCTCAAACAGTCTACGCTTTGATCGTTTCCTGGAGGACCAGTAGTAGTTTCCGATGCCATCTGGAGGCATTCTGTAATCTGTGGACCTTCAAAGTGTTGATGAAACACAGAAAGTGCATCGGGAAGACCAGTAGTAGTTTCCGATGCACATCTGGAGTCATTCTGTAATGTGTGGACTATCAGAGTGTTGATGAAACACAGAAATTGCATCGGGATTGAATACAGCAGTCACCATGTGCACTTTCCACCATGGGAGTAAGGTCTCAAAGAGTTTACGCTTCGATCGTTCCCTGGAAGACCAGAAGTAGTTCCCGATGCACATCATGGGGCCTTCTCTAATGTGTGGACTATCAGAGTGTTGATGAAACACAGAAATTGCATCGTGATTGAATACAACAGTCACCATGCGCACTTTCCTCCATGGGAGTAATGTCTCAAACAGTCTACGCTTTGATCGTTCCCTGGAAGACCAGTAGTAGTTTCCGATGCCTATCTGTAGGCATTCTGTAATCTGTGGACTATCAAAGTGTTGTCGAAACAAATAAATTGCATCGGGATTGAATACAACAGTCACCATGCGCACTTTCCTCCACGGGAGTAATGTCTCAAACAGTCTACAATTTGATCGTTCCCTGGAAGACCAGTTGTAGTTTCCGATGCACATCTGGGGGCATTCTGTAATGTTTGGACTATCAGAGTGTTCATCGGGATTGAATACAACAGTCACCATGCGCACTTTAACCATGGGAGTAATGTCTCAAACAGTTTACGCTTTGATCGTTCCCTGGAAGACCAGTAATAGTATCCGATGCACATCTGATGGCATTCTCTAATGTGTGGACTATTAGAGTGTTGATGAAACACAGAAATTGCATCGGGATTGAATGCAACAGTCACCATGCGCACTTTCCTCCATGGGAGTAAGGTCTCAAACATTCCTCGCTTTGATCGTTCCCTGCAAGACCAGTAGTAGCTTCCGGTGCACATCTGGAGGCATTCTGTAATCTGTGAGCTATCAAAGTGTTGATGAAACACAGAAATTGCATCCCGAATGAATACAACAGTCAACATGCGCACTTTCCTCCATGGGAGTAATGTCTCAAACAGTATACGCTTTGGTCGTTCCCTGCAGGGCCAGTAGTAGTTTCCGATGCACATCTGGAGGCATTCTGTAATCTGAGGACTATCAGAGTGTTGATGAAACACAGAAATTGCATCGGGATTGAATACAACAGTCATCATGCGAACTTTCCTCCATGGGACTAATGTCTCAAACAGTCTACGTTTTGATCGTTTCCTGGGAAGACCAGTAGTAGTTTCCGATGCACATCTTTAGGCTTTCTGTAATCTGTGGACCTTCAAAGTGTTGATGAAACACAGAAATTGCATCCCGAATGAATACAACATTCACCATGCGCACTTTCCTCCATGGGAGTAATGTCTCAAACAGTCTACGCTTTGGTCGTTCCCTGGAAGAGCAGTAGTAGTTTCCGATGCACATATGGAGTCATTCTGTAATCTGTGGACTATCAGAGCGTTGATGAAACCCTGAAATTGCATCGGGATTGAATACAACATTCATCATGCGCACTTTCCTCCATGGGAGTAATGTCTCAAACAGTCTACTTTTGATTGTTCCCTGGAAGACCAGTAGTAGTTTCCAATGCACATCTTTAGGCATTCTGTAATGTGTGGACTATCAGAGTGTTGATGAAACACAGAAATTGCATCGGGATTGAATACAACAGTCACCATGCGCACTTTCCTCCATGGGAGTAATGCCTCAAACAGTCTACGCTTTGATCGTTCCCTGGAACACCAGTAGTAATTTCCGATGCACATGTGGAGTCATTCTGTATTATGTGGACTATCAGAGTGTTGATGAAACACATAAATTGCATCTGGATTGAATACAGCAGTCACCATGCGCACTTTCCTCCATGGGAGTTATGTCTCAAACAGTTTACGCTTTGATCGTTCCCTGAAACACCAGAAGTAGTTTCCGATGCACATCATGGGGCCTTCTGTAATCTGTGGACTTTCAAAGTGTTGATAAAACACAGAAATTTCATCGAGATTGAATACAGCAGTCAGCATGCGTACTTTCCTCCATGGGAGTAATGTCTCGAACAGTCTACGCTTTGATCGTTCCCTGGAGGACAAGTAGTAGTTTCCGATGCACATCTGATGGCATTCTCTAACGTGTGGACTATCAGAGTGTTGATGAAACACAGAAATTGCATCGGGATTGAATGCAACAGTCACCATATGCACTTTCCTCCATGGCAGTAATGTCTCAAGCAGTCTACGCTTTGATCGTTCCCTGGAAGACCAGTAGTAGTTTCCGATGCACATCTGGACTCATTCTGTAATGTGTGGACTATCAGAGTGTTAATGAAACACAGAAATTGCATCTGGATTGAATACAGCAGTCACCATGTGCACTTTCCTCCATGGGAGTAATGTCTCAAACAGTTTACGCTTTGTTCGTTCCCTGGAAGACCAGTAGTAGTTTCCGATGCACATCTGATGGCATTCTCTAACGTGTGGACTATCAGAGTGTTGATGAAACACAGAAATTGCATCGGGATTGAATGCAACAGTCACCATGCGCACTTTCCTCCATGGCAGTAATGTCTCAAGCAGTCTACGCTTTGATCGTTCCCTGGAAGACCAGTAGTAGTTACCGATGCACATCTGGACTCATTCTGTAATGTGTGGACTATCAGAGTGTTAATCAAACACAGAAATTGCATCTGGATTGAATACAGCAGTCACCATGTGCACTTTCCTCCATGGGAGTAATGTCTCAAACAGTTTACGCTTTGATCGTTCCCTGGAAGACCAGTAGTAGTTTCCGATGCACATCTGGAGGCATCCTAAAATCTGTGGACTATCAGAGTGTTGATGAAACACAGAAATTGCATCGGAATTGTATACAACAGGCACCATGCGCACTTTCCTCCATGGGAGTAATGTCTCAAAGAGTTTACGCTTTGATCGTTCCTTTGGAAGACCAGTAGTAGTTTCCGATGCACATCTGGACTCATTCTGTAATGTGTGGACTATCAGAGTGTTGTTGAAACAAATAAATTGCATCGGGATAGAATGCAACAGTCACCATGCGCACTTTCCTCCATGGGAGTAATGTCTTAAACAGTCTACGCTTTGATCGATTTCCGGAAGACCAGTAGTAGTTTCCAATGCACATCTGGATGCATTCTGTAATCTGTGGACCTTCAAAGTGTTGATTAAACACTGAAATTGCATCGGGATGGAATACAACAGTCACCATGCGCACTTTCCTCCATGGGAGAAATGTCTCAAACATTCTACGCTTTCATAGTTCCCTGGAAGACCAGTAGTAGTTTCCGATGCACATCTGGGGGCATTCTGTAATGTGTGGAATATCAGAGTGTTGATCAAACACAAAAATTGCATCCGGATTTAATACAACAGTCACCATGTTCAACTTTCCTCCATGGGAGTAAAGTCTCAAACAGTCTACACTTTGATCGTTCCCTGAAGGCCAGTAGTAGTTTCCGATGCACATCTGGGGGCATTCTGTAATGTGTGGACTATCAGAGTGTTGATAAATCACAGACATTGCATCGGGATTGAATACAACAGTCACCATGCGCACTTTCCTCCATGGGAGTAATGTCTCAAACAGTTTACAATTTGATCGTTCCCTGGAAGACCACTAATAGCTTCCGATGCACATCTGATGGCATTCTCTAACGTGTGGACTATCAGAGTGTTGATGAAACACAGAAATTAAATCGGGATTGAATGCAACAGTCACCATGCGCACTTTGCTCCATGGGAGTAATGTCTCAGACAGTATACGCTTTGATCGTTCCCTGGAAGACCAGTAGTAGTTTCTGATGCACATCTGGAGGCATTCTGTTATCTGTGGGCTATCAAAGTGTTGATGAAACAGAAATTGCATCCCGAATGAATACAACAGTCACAATGCGCACTTTCCTCCATGGGAGTAATGTCTCAAATAGTCTACGCTTTGATCGTTCCCTGGAAGACCAGTAGCAGTTTCCGATGCACATCTGGAGTCATTCTGTTATGTGTGGACTATCAGAGTGTTGATGAAACACAGAAATTGCATCTGGATTGAATACAGCAGTCACCATGCGCACTTTCGTAAATGGGAGTAATGTCTCAAACAGTTTACGCTTTGATCGTTCCCTGGAAGACCAGAAGTAGTTCCCGATGCACATCATGGAGCCTTCTCTAATGTGTGGACTATCAGTGTGTTGATGAAACACAGAAATTGCATCGTGATTGAATGCAACATTCACCATGCGCACTTTCCTCCATGGGAGTAATGTCTCAAACAGTCTACGCTTTGATCGTTCATTGGAAGACCAGTAGTAGTTTCCGATGCCTATCTGTAGGCATTCTGTAATGTGTGGACTATCAAAGTGTTGTTGAAACAAATAAATTGCATCGGGATTGAATACAACAGTTACCATGCGCACTTTCCTCCATGGGAGTAATGTCTCAAACATTCTACTTTGATCGATATCCGGAAGACCAGTAGTAGTTTCCAATGCACATCTGGAGGCATTCTGTAATCTGTGGACCTTCAAAGTGTTGATGTAACACTGAAATTGCATCGGGATTGAATACAACAGTCACCATGCGCAATTTACTCCATGGGAGTAATGTCTCAAACAGTTTACGATTTGATCGTTCCCTGGAAGACCAGTAGTAGTTTCCGATGCACATGTGGGGTTATTCTGTAATGTGTGGAATATCAGAGTGTTGATGAAACACAGAAATTGCATCGGGATTGAATACAACAGTCACCATGCGCACTTTCCTCCATGGGAGTAATGTCTCAAACAGTCTACGCTTTGATCGTTCCCTAGAAGACCAGTAATAGCTTCCGATGCACATCTGATGGCATTCTCTAACGTGTGGACTATCAGAGTGTTGATCAAACACAGAAATTGCATCTGGATTGAATACAGCAGTCACCATGCGCACTTTCCTCCATGGGAGTAATGTCTCAAACAGTTTACGCTTTGATCGTTAGCTGGAAGACCAGAAGTAGTTTCCGATGCACATCATGGGGCCTTCTGTAATGTGTGGACTATCAGAGTGTTGATGAAACCCAGAAATTGCATCGTGATTGAATACAACAGTCACCATGCGCACTTTCCTCCATGGCAGTAATGTCTCAAAGAGTCTACGCTTTGATCGTTCCCTGGATGAGCAGTAGTAGTTTCCGATGCACATCTGGAGTCATTCTGTAATCTGTGGACTATCAGAGTGTTGATGAAACATAGAAATTGCATCGGGATTGAATACAACATTCATCATGCGCACTTTCCTCCATGGGAGTAATGTCTCAAACAGTCTACTTTTGATCGTTCCCTGGAAGACCAGTAGTAGTTTCCGATGAACATCTGCTGTCATTCTGTAATCTGTGGACTATCAGAGTGTTGTTGAAACACAGACGTTGCAACGGGATTGAATACAACAGTCACCATGCGCACTTTCCTCCATGGGAGTAATGTCTCAAACAGTCTAAGCTTTGGTCGTTTCCTGGAAGACCAGTAGTAGTTTCCGATGCACATCTGCAGGCTTTCTGTAATCTGTGGACCTTCAAAGTCTTGATGAGACACATAAATTGCATCAGGATTGAATATAACAGTCTCCATGCGCACTGTCCTCCATGGGAGAAATGTCTCAAATAATCTACGCTTCGGTAGTTCCCTGGAAGACCAGTAGTAGTTTCCAATGCACATCTTTAGGCATTCTGTAATGTGTGGACTATCATAGTGTTGATGAAACACAGAAATTGCATCGGGATTGAATACAACAGTCACCATGCGCACTTTCCTCCATGGGAGTAATTTCTCAAACAGTCTACGCTTTGATCGTTTCCTGGTGGATCAGTAGTAGTTTCCGATGCCATCTGGAGGCATTCTGTAATCTGTGGACCTTCAAAGTGTTGATGAAACAAAGAAATTGCATCGGTATTGAATAGAACAGTCACCATGCGTACTTTCCTCCATGGGAGTAATGTCTCAAACAGTCTACGCTTTGATCGTTCCCTGGAAGATCAGTAGTAGTTTCCGATGCACATCTGGAGTCATTCTGTAATGTGTGGATTATCAGAGTGTTGATGAAACACAGAAATTGCATCTGGATTGAATACAGCAGTCACCATGCGCACATTCCTCCATGGGAGTAATGTCTCAAACAGTTTGCGCTTTGATCGTTCCCTGGAAGACCAGAAGTAGTTCCCGATGCACATCATGGGGCCTTCTCTAATGTGTGGACTATCAGAGTGTTGATGAAACACAGAAATTGCATCGTGATTGAATACAACAGTCACCATGCGCACTTTCCTCCATGGGAGTAATGCCTCAAACAGTCTACGCTTTGATCGTTCCCTGGAACACCAGTAGTAGTTTCCGATGCACATGTGGAGTCATTCTGTATTATGTGGACTATCAGAGTGTTGATGAAACACAGAAATTGCATCTGGATTGAATACAGCAGTCACCATGCGCACTTTCCTATATGGGAGTTATGTCTCAAACAGTTTACGCTTTGATCGTTCCCTGGAACACCAGAAGTAGTTTCCGATGCACATCATGGGGCCTTCTGTAAAATGTGGACTATCAGAGTGTTGATGAAACAGAGAAATTGCATCGTGATTGAATACAACAGTCACCATGCGCACTTTCTTCCATGGGAGTAATGTCTCAAAGAGTCTACGCTTTGATCGTTCCCTGGAAGACCAGTAGTAGTTTCCGATGCACATCTGGGGTTATTCTGTAATATGTGGACAATCTGAGTGTTGATGAAACACAGAAATTGCATCGGGATTAAATACAACAGTCACCAAGAGCACTTTCCTCCATGGCAGTAATGTCTCAAACTGTTTACGCTTTGATCGTTCCCTGGAACACCAGAAGTAGTTTCCGATGCACATCATGGGGCCTTCTGTAAAATGTGGACTATCAGAGTGTTGATGAAACAGAGAAATTGCATCGTGATTGAATACAACAGTCACCATGCGCACTTTCTTCCATGGGAGTAAAGTCTCAAAGAGTCTACGCTTTGATCGTTCCCTGGAAGACCAGTAGTAGTTTCCGATGCACATCTGGGGTTATTCTGTAATATGTGGACAATCTGAGTGTTGATGAAACACAGAAATTGCATCGGGATTAAATACAACAGTCACCAAGAGCACTTTCCTCCATGGCAGTAATGTCTCAAACTGTTTACGCTTTGATCGTTCCCTGGAAGACCAGTAGTAGTTTCCGATGCACATCTGGGGGCATTCTGTAATCTGTGGACTATTAGAGTGTTGATGAAACACAGAAATTGCAACGGGATTGAATACAACAGTCTCCATGCGCACTTTCCTCCATGGGAGTAATGTCTCAAACAGTCTACAATTTGATTGTACCCAACAAAACCAGTACTAGTTTCCGATGCACATCTGGAGGCATTCTGAAATCTGTGGACCCTCAAAGTGTTGATGATGCACAGAAATTGCCTCGGGATTGAATACAACAGTAATCATACGCATTTTCCTCCATGGGAGTAATGTCACAAACAGTCTACGCTTTGATCGTTCCCTGGAAGACCAGTAGTAGTTTCCGATGCACATCTGGTGTCATTCTGTAATGTGTGGACTATCAGAGTGTTGTTGAAACACAGAAATTGCATCGGGATTGTATACAACAGTCACCATGCGCAATTTTCCTCCATGGGAGTAATGTCTCAAACAGTCTACGCTTTGATCGTTCCCTGGAAGACGAGTAGTAGTTTCCGATGCACATCTGGAGGCATTCTGTAATCTGTGAACTATCAGAGTGTTGTTGAAACACATAAATTGCATCTCGATTGAATACACCAGTCACCATGCGCACTTCCCTCCATGGGAGTAATGCCTCAAACATTTTACGATTTGATCGTTCCCTGGAAGACCAGTAGTAGTTTCCGATGCACATCTGGTGTCATTCTGTAATGTGTGGACTATCAGAGTGTTGTTGAAACACAGAAATTGCATCGGGATTGTATACAACAGTCACCATGCGCAATTTTCCTCCATGGGAGTAATGTCTCAAACAGTCTACGCTTTGATCGTTCCCTGGAAGACGAGTAGTAGTTTCCGATGCACATCTGGAGGCATTCTGTAATCTGTGGACTATCAGAGTGTTGTTGAAACACAGAAATTGCATCGGGATTGAATACAACAGTCACCATGCGCACTCTCCTCCATGGGAGTAATGTCTCAAACAGTTTACGCTTTGATCGTTCCCTGGAAAACCAGTAATAGTTTCCGATGCACATCATGGGGCCTTCTGTAAAATGTGGACTATCAGAGTGTTGATGAAACAGAGAAATTGCATCGTGATTGAATACAACAGTCACCATGCGCACTTTCTTCCATGGGAGTAATGTCTCAAAGAGTCTACGCTTTGATCGTTCCCTGGAAGACCAGTAGTAGTTTCCGATGCACATCTGGGGTTATTCTGTAATATGTGGACAATCTGAGTGTTGATGAAACACAGAAATTGCATCGGGATTAAATACAACAGTCACCAAGAGCACTTTCCTCCATGGCAGTAATGTCTCAAACTGTTTACGCTTTGATCGTTCCCTGGAACACCAGAAGTAGTTTCCGATGCACATCATGGGGCCTTCTGTAAAATGTGGACTATCAGAGTGTTGATGAAACAGAGAAATTGCATCGTGATTGAATACAACAGTCACCATGCGCACTTTTTTCCATGGGAGTAATGTCTCAAAGAGTCTACGCTTTGATCGTTCCCTGGAAGACCAGTAGTAGTTTCCGATGCACATCTGGGGTTATTCTGTAATATGTGGACAATCTGAGTGTTGATGAAACACAGAAATTGCATCGGGATTAAATACAACAGTCACCAAGAGCACTTTCCTCCATGGCAGTAATGTCTCAAACTGTTTACGCTTTGATCGTTCCCTGGAAGACCAGTAGTAGTTTCCGATGCACATCTGGGGGCATTCTGTAATCTGTGGACTATTAGAGTGTTGATGAAACACAGAAATTGCAACGGGATTGAATACAACAGTCTCCATGCGCACTTTCCTCCATGGGAGTAATGTCTCAAACAGTCTACAATTTGATTGTACCCAACAAAACCAGTACTAGTTTCCGATGCACATCTGGAGGCATTCTGAAATCTGTGGACCCTCAAAGTGTTGATGATGCACAGAAATTGCCTCGGGATTGAATACAACAGTAATCATACGCATTTTCCTCCATGGGAGTAATGTCACAAACAGTCTACGCTTTGATCGTTCCCTGGAAAACCAGTAGTAGTTTCCGATGCACATCTGGTGTCATTCTGTAATGTGTGGACTATCAGAGAGTTGTTGAAACACAGAAATTGCATCGGGATTGTATACAACAGTCACCATGCGCAATTTTCCTCCATGGGAGTAATGTCTCAAACAGTCTACGCTTTGATCGTTCCCTGGAAGACGAGTAGTAGTTTCCGATGCACATCTGGAGGCATTCTGTAATCTGTGAACTATCAGAGTGTTGTTGAAACACATAAATTGCATCTCGATTGAATACACCAGTCACCATGCGCACTTCCCTCCATGGGAGTAATGCCTCAAACATTTTACGCTTTGATCGTTCCCTGGAAGACCAGTAGTAGTTTCCGATGCACATCTGGGGTTATTCTGTAATGTGTGGAATATCAGAGTGTTGATGAAACACAGAAATTGCATCGGGATTGAATACAACAGTCACCATGCGCAATTTTCCTCCATGGGAGTAATGTCTCAAACAGTCTACACTTTGATCGTTCCCTGGAAGACGAGTAGTAGTTTCCGATGCACATCTGGAGGCATTCTGTAATCTGTGGACTATCAGAGTGTTGTTGAAACACAGAAATTGCATCGGGATTGAATACAACAGTCACCATGCGCACTCTCCTCCGTGGGAGTAATGTCTCAAACAGTTTACGCTTTGATCGTTCCCTGGAAAACCAGTAATAGTTTCCGATGCACATCTGATGGCATTATCTAACGTGTGGGCTATCAGAGTGTTGATGAAACACAGAAATATCATCGCGATTGAATGCAACAGTCACCATGCGCACTTTCGTCCATGGGAGTAATGTCTCAAACAGTCTACGCTTTGATCGTTCCCTGGAGGACAAGCAGTAGTTTCCGATGCACATCTGGTGTCATTCTGTAATCTGTGGACAATCAGAGTGTTGATGAAACACAGAAATTGCATCGGGATTAAATACAACAGTCACCAAGAGCACTTTCCTCCGTGGCAGTAATGTCTCAAACTGTTTACGCTTTGATCGTTCCCTGGAAGACCAGTAGCAGTTTCCGATGCACATCTGGGGGCATTCTGTAATCTGTGGACAATTAGAGTGTTGATGAAATACAGATATTGCAACGGGATTGAATACAACAGTCTCCATGCGCACTTTCCTCCATGGGAGTAATGTCTCAAACAGTCTACTATTTGATCGTACCCAGCAAAACCAGTACTAGTTTCCGATGCACATCTGGAGGCATTCTGAAATTTGTGGACCTTCAAAGTGTTGATGAAGCACAGAAATTGCGTCGGGATTGAATACAACAGTAATCATACGCATTTCCCTCCATGGGTGTAATGTCACAAACAGTCTACGCTTTGATCGTTCCCTGGAAGACCAGTAGTAGTTTCCGATGCACATCTGGTGTCATTCTGTAATGTGTGGACTATCAGAGTGTTGTTGAAACACAGAAATTGCATCGGGATTGTATACAACAGTCACCATGCGCAATTTTCCTCCATGGGAGTAATGTCTCAAACAGTCTACGCTTTGATCGTTCCCTGGAAGACAAGTAGTAGTTTCCGATGCACATCTGGAGGCATTCTGTAATCTGTGAACTATCAGAGTGTTGTTGAAACACATAAATTGCATCTCGATTAAATACACCAGTCACCATGCGCACTTCCCTCCATGGGAGTAATGCCTCAAACACTCTACGCTTTGATCGTTCCCTGGAAGACCAGTAGTAGTTTCCGATGCACATCTGGGGTTATTCTGTAATGTGTGGAATATCAGAGTGTTGATGAAACACAGAAATTGCATCAGGATTGAATACAACAGTCACCATGCGCAATTTTCCTCCATGGGAGTAATGTCTCAAACAGTCTACACTTTGATCGTTCCCTGGAAGACGAGTGGTAGTTTCCGGTGCACATCTGGAGGCATTCTGTAATCTGTGGACTATCAGAGTGTTGTTGAAACACAGAAATTGCATCGGGATTGAATACAACAGTCACCATGCGCACTTTCCTCCATGGGAGTAATGTCTCAAACAGTTTACGCTTTGATCGTTCCCTGGAAAACCAGTAATAGTTTCCGATGCACATCTGATGGCATTCTCTAACGTGTGGACTATCAGAGTGTTGATGAAACACAGAAATTGCATCGGGATTGAATGCAACAGTCACCATGCGCGCTTTCCTCCATGGCAGTAATGTCTCAAGCAGTCTACGCTTTGATCGTTCCCTGGAAGACCAGTAGTAGTTTCCGATGCACATCTGGACTCATTCTGTAATGTGTGGACTATCAGAGTGTTAATCAAACACAGAAATTGCATCTGGATTGAATACAGCAGTCACCATGTGCACTTTCCTCCATGGGAGTAATGTCTCAAACAGTTTACGCTTTGATCGTTCCCTGGAAGACCAGTAGTAGTTTCCGATGCACATCTGGAGGCATTCTAAAATCTGTGGACTATCAGAGTGTTGATGAAACACAGAAATTGCATCGGAATTGTATACAACAGGTACCATGCGCACTTTATTCCATGGGAGTAATGTCTCAAAGAGTTTACGCATTGATCGTTCCTTTGGAAGACCAGTAGTAGTTTCCGATGCACATGTGGACTCATTCTGTAATGTGTGGACTATCAGAGTGTTGTTGAAACAAATAAATTGCATCGGGATAGAATGCAACAGTCACCATGCGCACTTTCCTCCATGGGAGTAATGTCTTAAACAGTCTACGCTTTGATCGATTTCCGGAAGACCAGTAGTAGTTTCCAATGCACATCTGGATGCATTCTGTAATCTGTGGACCTTCAAAGTGTTGATTAAACACTGAAATTGCATCGGGATGGAATACAACAGTCACCATGCGCACTTTCCTCCATGGGAGTAATGTCTTAAACAATCTACGCTTTTATCATTCTCTGGAAGACCAGTAGTAGTTTCCGATGCACATCTGGAGGCATTCTGAAATCTGTGGACTATCAGAGTGTTGATGAAACACAGAAATTGCATCGGAATTGCGTACAACAGGCACCATGCGCACTTTCCTCCATGGGAGTAATGTCTCAAAGAGTTTACGCTTTGATCGTTCCTTTGGAAGACCAGTAGTAGTTTCCGATGCACATCTGGGGGCATTCTGTAATGTGTGGAATATCAGAGTGTTGATCAAACACAAAAATTGCATCCGGATTTAATACAACAGTCACCATGTTCAACTTTCCTCCATGGGAGTAATGTCTCAAATAGTCTACGCTTTGATCGTTCCCTGGAAGACCAGTAGTAGTTTCCGATGCACATCTGGAGTCATTCTGTTATGTGTGGACTATCAGAGTGTTGATGAAACACAGAAATTGCATCTGGATTGAATACAGCAGTCACCATGCGCACTTTCGTAAATGGGAGTAATGTCTCAAACAGTTTACGCTTTGATCGTTCCCTGGAAGACCAGAAGTAGTTCCCGATGCACATCATGGGGCCTTCTCTAATGTGTGGACTATCAGAGTGTTGATGAAACACAGAAATTGCATCGTGATTGAATGCAACATTCACCATGCGCACTTTCCTCCATGGGAGTAATGTCTCAAACAGTCTACGCGTTGATCGTTCCCTGGAAGACCAGTAGTAGTTTCCGATGCCTATCTGTAGGCATTCTGTAATGTGTGGACTATCAGAGTGTTGTTGAAACAAATAAATTGCATCGGGATTGAATACAACAGTCACCATGCGCACTTTCCTCCATGGGAGTAATGTCTCAAACATTCTACGCTTTGATCGATTTCCGGAAGACCAGTAGTAGTTTACAATGCACATCTGGGGGCATTCTGTAATCTGTGGACCTTCAAAGTGTTGATGAAACACTGAAATTGCATCGGGATTGAATACAACAGTCACCATGCGCAAATTACTCCATGGGAGTAATGTCTCAAACAGTTTACGATTTGATCGTTCCCTGGAAGACCAGTAGTAGTTTCCGATGCACATCTGGGGTTATTCTGTAATGTGTGGAATATCAGAGTGTTGATGAAACACAGAAATTGCATCGGGATTGAATACAACAGTCACCATGCGCACTTTCCTCCATGGGAGTAATGTCTCAAACAGTCTACGCTTTGATCGTTCCCTAGAAGACCAGTAATAGCTTCCGATGCACATCTGATGGCATTCTCTAACGTGTGGACTATCAGAGTGTTGATCAAACACAGAAATTGCATCTGGATTGAATACAGCAGTCACCATGCGCACTTTCCTCCATGGTAGTAATGTCTCAAACAGTTTACGCTTTGATCGTTAGCTGGAAGACCAGAAGTAATTTCCGATGCACATCATGGGGCCTTCTGTAATGTGTGGACTATCAGAGTGTTGATGAAACCCAGAAATTGCATCGTGATTGAATACAACAGTCACCATGCGCACTTTCCTCCATGGGAGTAATGTCTCAAAGAGTCTACGCTTTGATCGTTCCCTGGAAGAGCATTAGTAGTTTCCGATGCACATCTGGAGTCATTCTGTAATCTGTGGACTATCAGAGTGTTGATGAAACATAGAAATTGCATCGGGATTGAATACAACATTCATCATGCGCACTTTTCTCCATGGGAGTAATGTCTCAAACAGTCTACTTTTGATCGTTCCCTGGAAGACCAGTAGTAGTTTCCGATGAACATCTGGTGTCATTCTGTAATCTGTGGACTATCAGAGTGTTGTTGAAACACAGAAGTTGCATCGGGATTGAATACAACAGTCACCATGCGCACTTTCCTCCATGGGAGTAATGTCTCAATCAGTCTAAGCTTTGGTCGTTTCCTGGAAGACCAGTAGTGGTTTCCGATGCACATCTGCAGGCTTTCTGTAATCTGTGGACCTTCAAAGTGTTGATGAGACACATAAATTGCATCAGGATTGAATATAACAGTCTCCATGCGCACTGTCCGCCATGGGAGAAATGTCTCAAATAATCTACGCTTTGATCGTTCCCTGGAAGACCAGTAGTAGATTCCAATGCACATCTTTAGGCATTCTGTAATGTGTGGACTATCATAGTGTTGATGAAACACAGAAATTGCATCGGGATTGAATACAACAGTCACCATGCGCACTTTCCTCCATGGGAGTAATTTCTCAAACAGTCTACGCTTTGATCGTTTCCTGGTGGATCAGTAGTAGTTTCCGATGCCATCTGGAGGCATTCTGTAATCTGTGGACCTTCAAAGTGTTGATGAAACAAAGAAATTGCATCGGTATTGAATAGAACAGTCACCATGCGTACTTTCCTCCATGGGAGTAATGTCTCAAACAGTCTACGCTTTGATCTTTCCCTGGAGGAAAAGTAGTAGTTTCCGATGCACATCTGATGGCATTCTCTAACGTGTGGACTATCAGCGTGTTGATGAAACACAGATATTGCATCGGGATTGAATGCAGCAGTAACCATGCGCACTTTCCTCCATGGCAGTAATGTCTCAAGCAGTCTACGCTTTAACGGTACCCTTGAAGACCAGTAGTAGTTTCCGATTCACATCTGGAGTCATTCTGTAATGTGTGGATTATCAGAGTGTTGATGAAACACAGAAATTGCATCTGGATTGAATACAGCAGTCACCATGCGCACTTTCCTCCATGGGAGTAATGTCTCAAACAGTTTGCGCTTTGATCGTTCCCTGGAAGACCAGAAGTAGTTCCCGATGCACATTATGGGCCTTCTCTAATGTGTGGACTATCAGAGTGTTGATGAAACACAGAAATTGCATCGTGATTGAATACAACAGTCACCATGCGCACTTTCCTCCATGGGAGTAATGCCTCAAACAGTCTACGCTTTGATCGTTCCCTGGAACACCAGTAGTAGTTTCCGATGCACATGTGGAGTCATTCTGTATTATGTGGACTATCAGAGTGTTGATGAAACACAGAAATTGCATCTGGATTGAATACAGCAGTCACCATGCGCACTTTCCTCCATGGGAGTTATGTCTCAAACAGTTTACGCTTTGATCGTTCCCTGGAACACCAGAAGTAGTTTCCGATGCACATCATGGGGCCTTCTGTAAAATGTGGACTATCAGAGTGTTGATGAAACAGAGAAATTGCATCGTGATTGAATACAACAGTCACCATGCGCACTTTCTTCCATGGGAGTAATGTCTCAAAGAGTCTACGCTTTGATCGTTCCCTGGAAGACCAGTAGTAGTTTCCGATGCACATCTGGGGTTATTCTGTAATATGTGGACAATCTGAGTGTTGATGAAACACAGAAATTGCATCGGGATTAAATACAACAGTCACCAAGAGCACTTTCCTCCATGGCAGTAATGTCTCAAACTGTTTACGCTTTGATCGTTCCCTGGAAGACCAGTAGTAGTTTCCGATGCACATCTGGGGGCATTCTGTAATCTGTGGACTATTAGAGTGTTGATGAAACACAGAAATTGCAACGGGATTGAATACAACAGTCTCCATGCGCACTTTCCTCCATGGGAGTAATGTCTCAAACAGTCTACTATTTGATCGTACCCAACAAAACCAGTACTAGTTTCCGATGCACATCTGGAGGCATTCTGAAATCTGTGGACCCTCAAAGTGTTGATGATGCACAGAAATTGCCTCCGGATTGAATACAACAGTAATCATACGCATTTTCCTCCATGGGAGTAATGTCACAAACAGTCTACGCTTTGATCGTTCCCTGGAAGACCAGTAGTAGTTTCCGATGCACATCTGGTGTCATTCTGTAATGTGTGGACTATCAGAGTGTTGTTGAAACACAGAAATTGCATCGGGATTGTATACAACAGTCACCATGCGCAATTTTCCTCCATGGGAGTAATGTCTCAAACAGTCTACGCTTTGATCGTTCCCTGGAAGACGAGTAGTAGTTTCCGATGCACATCTGGAGGCATTCTGTAATCTGTGAACTATCAGAGTGTTGTTGAAACACATAAATTGCATCTCGATTGAATACACCAGTCACCATGCGCACTTCCCTCCATGGGAGTAATGCCTCAAACATTCTACGCTTTGATCGTTCCCTGGAAGACCAGTAGTAGTTTCCGATGCACATCTGGGGTTATTCTGTAATGTGTGGAATATCAGAGTGTTGATGAAACACAGAAATTGCATCGGGATTGAATACAACAGTCACCATGCGCAATTTTCCTCCATGGGAGTAATGTCTCAAACAGTCTACACTTTGATCGTTCCCTGGAAGACGAGTAGTAGTTTCCGATGCACATCTGGAGGCATTCTGTAATCTGTGGACTATCAGAGTGTTGTTGAAACACAGAAATTGCATCGGGATTGAATACAACAGTCACCATGCGCACTTTCCTCCATGGGAGTAATGTCTCAAACAGTTTACGCTTTGATCGTTCCCTGGAAAACCAGTAATAGTTTCCGATGCACATCTGATGGCATTATCTAACGTGTGGACTATCAGAGTGTTGATGAAACACAGAAATATCATCGCGATTGAATGTAACAGTCACCATGCGCACTTTCGTCCATGGGAGTAATGTCTCAAACAGTCTACGCTTTGATCGTTCCCTGGAGGACAAGCAGCAGTTTCCGATGCACATCTGGTGTCATTCTGTAATCTGTGGACAATCAGAGTGTTGTTGAAACACATAAATTGCATCTCGGTTAAATACACCAGTCACCATGCGCACTTCCCTCCATGGGAGTAATGCCTCAAAGAGTCTACGCTTTGATCGTTCCCTGGAAGACCAGTAGTAGTTTCCGATGCACATCTGGGGTTATTCTGTAATATGTGGACAATCTGAGTGTTGATGAAACACAGAAATTGCATCGGGATTAAATACAACAGTCACCAAGAGCACTTTCCTCCATGGGAGTAATGTCTTAAACAGTCTACGCTTTGATCGATTTCCGGAAGACCAGTAGTAGTTTCCAATGCACATCTGGATGCATTCTGTAATCTGTGGACCTTCAAAGTGTTGATTAAACACTGAAATTGCATCGGGATGGAATACAACAGTCACCATGCGCACTTTCCTCCATGGGAGTAATGTCTTAAACAATCTACGCTTTTATCATTCTCTGGAAGACCAGTAGTAGTTTCCGATGCACATCTGGAGGCATTCTGAAATCTGTGGACTATCAGAGTGTTGATGAAACACAGAAATTGCATCGGAATTGCGTACAACAGGCACCATGCGCACTTTCCTCCATGGGAGTAATGTCTCAAAGAGTTTACGCTTTGATCGTTCCTTTGGAAGGCCAGTAGTAGTTTCCGATGCACATCTGGGGGCATTCTGTATTGTGTGGAATATCAGAGTGTTGATCAAACACAAAAATTGCATCCGGATTTAATACAACAGTCACCATGTTCAACTTTCCTCCATGGGAGTAATGTCTCAAATAGTCTACGCTTTGATCGTTCCCTGGAAGACCAGTAGTAGTTTCCGATGCACATCTGGAGTCATTCTGTTATGTGTGGACTATCAGAGTGTTGATGAAACACAGAAATTGCATCTGGATTGAATACAGCAGTCACCATGCGCACTTTCGTAAATGGGAGTAATGTCTCAAACAGTTTACGCTTTGATCGTTCCCTGGAAGACCAGAAGTAGTTCCCGATGCACATCATGGGGCCTTCTCTAATGTGTGGACTATCAGAGTGTTGATGAAACACAGAAATTGCATCGTGATTGAATACAACATTCACCATGCGCACTTTCCTCCATGGGAGTAATGTCTCAAACAGTCTACGCTTTGATCGTTCCCTGGAAGACGAGTAGTAGTTTCCGATGCACATCTGGAGGCATTCTGTAATCTGTGAACTATCAGAGTGTTGTTGAAACACATAAATTGCATCTCGATTGAATACACCAGTCACCATGCGCACTTCCCTCCATGGGAGTAATGCCTCAAACATTCTACGCTTTGATCGTTCCCTGGAAGACCAGTAGTAGTTTCCGATGCACATCTGGGGTTATTCTGTAATGTGTGGAATATCAGAGTGTTGATGAAACACAGATATTGCATCGGGATTGAATACAACAGTCACCATGCGCAATTTTCCTCCATGGGAGTAATGTCTCAAACAGTCTACACTTTGATCGTTCCCTGGAAGACGAGTAGTAGTTTCCGATGCACATCTGGAGGCATTCTGTAATCTGTGGACTATCAGAGTGTTGTTGAAACACAGAAATTGCATCGGGATTGAATACAACAGTCACCATGCGCACTTTCCTCCATGGGAGTAATGTCTCAAACAGTTTACGCTTTGATCGTTCCCTGGAAAACCAGTAATAGTTTCCGATGCACATCTGATGGCATTATCTAACGTGTGGACTATCAGAGTGTTGATGAAACACAGAAATATCATCGCGATTAAATGCAACAGTCACCATGCGCACTTTCGTCCATGGGAGTAATGTCTCAAACAGTCTACGCTTTGATCGTTCCCTGGAGGACAAGCAGTAGTTTCCGATGCACATCTGGTGTCATTCTGTAATCTGTGGACAATCAGAGTGTTGTTGAAACACATAAATTGCATCTCGGTTAAATACACCAGTCACCATGCGCACTTCCCTCCATGGGAGTAATGCCTCAAACACTCTACGCTTTGATCGTTCCCTGGAAGACCAGTAGTAGTTTCCGATGCACATCTGGGGTTATTCTGTAATGTGTGGAATATCAGAGTGTTGATGAAACACAGAAATTGCATCAGGATTGAATACAACAGTCACCATGCGCAATTTTCCTCCATGGGAGTAATGTCTCAAACAGTCTACACTTTGATCGTTCCCTGGAAGACGAGTGGTAGTTTCCGATGCACATCTGGAGGCATTCTGTAATCTGTGGACTATCAGAGTGTTGTTGAAACACAGAAATTGCATCGGGATTGAATACAACAGTCACCATGCGCACTTTCCTCCATGGGAGTAATGTCTCAAACAGTTTACGCTTTGATCGTTCCCTGGAAAACCAGTAATAGTTTCCGATGCACATCTGATGGCATTCTCTAACGTGTGGACTATCAGAGTGTTGATGAAACACAGAAATTGCATCGGGATTGAATGCAACAGTCACCATGCGCGCTTTCCTCCATGGCAGTAATGTCTCAAGCAGTCTACGCTTTGATCGTTCCCTGGAAGACCAGTAGTAGTTTCCGATGCACATCTGGACTCATCCTGTAATGTGTGGACTATCAGAGTGTTAATCAAACACAGAAATTGCATCTGGATTGAATACAGCAGTCACCATGTGCACTTTCCTCCATGGGAGTAATGTCTCAAACAGTTTACGCTTTGATCGTTCCCTGGAAGACCAGTAGTAGTTTCCGATGCACATCTGGAGGCATTCTAAAATCTGTGGACTATCAGAGTGTTGATGAAACACAGAAATTGCATCGGAATTGTATACAACAGGTACCATGCGCACTTTCCTCCATGGGAGTAATGTCTCAAAGAGTTTACGCATTGATCGTTCCTTTGGAAGACCAGTAGTAGTTTCCGATGCACATCTGGACTCATTCTGTAATGTGTGGACTATCAGAGTGTTGTTGAAACAAATAAATTGCATCGGGATAGAATGCAACAGTCACCATGCGCACTTTCCTCCATGGGAGTAATGTCTTAAACAGTCTACGCTTTGATCGATTTCCGGAAGACCAGTAGTAGTTTCCAATGCACATCTGGATGCATTCTGTAATCTGTGGACCTTCAAAGTGTTGATTAAACACTGAAATTGCATCGGGATGGAATACAACAGTCACCATGCGCACTTTCCTCCATGGGAGTAATGTCTTAAACAATCTACGCTTTTATCATTCTCTGGAAGACCAGTAGTAGTTTCCGATGCACATCTGGAGGCATTCTGAAATCTGTGGACTATCAGAGTGTTGATGAAACACAGAAATTGCATCGGAATTGCGTACAACAGGCACCATGCGCACTTTCCTCCATGGGAGTAATGTCTCAAAGAGTTTACGCTTTGATCGTTCCTTTGGAAGGCCAGTAGTAGTTTCCGATGCACATCTGGGGGCATTCTGTATTGTGTGGAATATCAGAGTGTTGATCAAACACAAAAATTGCATCCGGATTTAATACAACAGTCACCATGTTCAACTTTCCTCCATGGGAGTAATGTCTCAAATAGTCTACGCTTTGATCGTTCCCTGGAAGACCAGTAGTAGTTTCCGATGCACATCTGGAGTCATTCTGTTATGTGTGGACTATCAGAGTGTTGATGAAACACAGAAATTGCATCTGGATTGAATACAGCAGTCACCATGCGCACTTTCGTAAATGGGAGTAATGTCTCAAACAGTTTACGCTTTGATCGTTCCCTGGAAGACCAGAAGTAGTTCCCGATGCACATCATGGGGCCTTCTCTAATGTGTGGACTATCAGAGTGTTGATGAAACACAGAAATTGCATCGTGATTGAATGCAACATTCACCATGCGCACTTTCCTCCATGGGAGTAATGTCTCAAACAGTCTACGCTTTGATCGTTCCCTGGAAGACCAGTAGTAGTTTCCGATGCCTATCTGTAGGCATTCTGTAATGTGTGGACTATCAGAGTGTTGTTGAAACAAATAAATTGCATCGGGATTGAATACAACAGTCACCATGCGCACTTTCCTCCATGGGAGTAATGTCTCAAACATTCTACGCTTTGATCGATTTCCGGAAGACCAGTAGTAGTTTCCAATGCACATCTGGGGGCATTCCGTAATCTGTGGACCTTCAAAGTGTTGATGAAACACTGAAATTGCATCGGGATTGAATACAACAGTCACCATGCGCAATTTACTCCATGGGAGTAATGTCTCAAACAGTTTACGATTTGATCGTTCCCTGGAAGACCAGTAGTAGTTTCCGATGCACATCCGGGGTTATTCTGTAATGTGTGGAATATCAGAGTGTTGATGAAACACAGAAATTGCATCGGGATTGAATACAACAGTCACCATGCGCACTTTCCTCCATGGGAGTAATGTCTCAAACAGTCTACGCTTTGATCGTTCCCTAGAAGACCAGTAATAGCTTCCGATGCACATCTGATGGCATTCTCTAACGTGTGGACTATCAGAGTGTTGATCAAACACAGAAATTGCATCTGGATTGAATACAGCAGTCACCATGCGCACTTTCCTCCATGGTAGTAATGTCTCAAACAGTTTACGCTTTGATCGTTAGCTGGAAGACCAGAAGTAATTTCCGATGCACATCATGGGGCCTTCTGTAATGTGTGGACTATCAGAGTGTTGATGAAACCCAGAAATTGCATCGTGATTGAATACAACAGTCACCATGCGCACTTTCCTCCATGGGAGTAATGTCTCAAAGAGTCTACGCTTTGATCGTTCCCTGGAAGAGCATTAGTAGTTTCCGATGCACATCTGGAGTCATTCTGTAATCTGTGGACTATCAGAGTGTTGACGAAACATAGAAATTGCATCGGGATTGAATACAACATTCATCATGCGCACTTTCCTCCATGGGAGTAATGTCTCAAACAGTCTACTTTTGATCGTTCCCTGGAAGACCAGTAGTAGTTTCCGATGAACATCTGGTGTCATTCTGTAATCTGTGGACTATCAGAGTGTTGTTGAAACACAGAAGTTGCATCGGGATTGAATACAACAGTCACCATGCGCACTTTCCTCCATGGGAATAATGTCTCAAACAGTCTAAGCTTTGGTCGTTTCCTGGAAGACCAGTAGTGGTTTCCGATGCACATCTGCAGGCTTTCTGTAATCTGTGGACCTTCAAAGTGTTGATGAGACACATAAATTGCATCAGGATTGAATATAACAGTCTCCATGCGCACTGTCCTCCATGGGAGAAATGTCTCAAATAATCTACGCTTTGATCGTTCCCTGGAAGACCAGTAGTAGTTTCCAATGCACATCTTTAGGCATTCTGTAATGTGTGGACTATCATAGTGTTGATGAAACACAGAAATTGCATCGGGATTGAATACAACAGTCACCATGCGCACTTTCCTCCATGGGAGTAATTTCTCAAACAGTCTACGCTTTGATCGTTTCCTGGTGGATCAGTAGTAGTTTCCGATGCCATCTGGAGGCATTCTGTAATCTATGGACCTTCAAAGTGTTGATGAAACAAAGAAATTGCATCGGTATTGAATAGAACAGTCACCATGCGTACTTTCCTCCATGGGAGTAATGTCTCAAACAGTCTACGCTTTGATCTTTCCCTGGAGGACAAGTAGTAGTTTCCGATGCACATCTGATGGCATTCTCTAACGTGTGGACTATCAGCGTGTTGATGAAACACAGATATTGCATCGGGATTGAATGCAGCAGTAACCATGCGCACTTTCCTCCATGGCAGTAATGTCTCAAGCAGTCTACGCTTTAACGGTACCCTTGAAGACCAGTAGTAGTTTCCGATGCACATCTGGAGTCATTCTGTAATGTGTGGATTATCAGAGTGTTGATGAAACACAGAAATTGCATCTGGATTGAATACAGCAGTCACCATGCGCACTTTCCTCCATGGGAGTAATGTCTCAAACAGTTTTCGCTTTGATCGTTCCCTGGAAGACCAGAAGTAGTTCCCGATGCACATCATGGGGCCTTCTCTAATGTGTGGACTATCAGAGTGTTGATGAAACACAGAAATTGCATCGTGATTGAATACAACAGTCACCATGCGCACTTTCCTCCATGGGAGTAATGCCTCAAACAGTCTACGCTTTGATCGTTCCCTGGAACACCAGTAGTAGTTTCCGATGCACATGTGGAGTCATTCTGTATTATGTGGACTATCAGAGTGTTGATGAAACACATAAATTGCATCTGGATTGAATACAGCAGTCACCATGCGCACTTTCCTCCATGGGAGTTATGTCTCAAACAGTTTACGCTTTGATCGTTCCCTGAAACACCAGAAGTAGTTTCCGATGCACATCATGGGGCCTTCTGTAATATGTGGACTATCAGAGTGTTGATGAAACAGAGAAATTGCATCGTGATTGAATACAACAGTCACCATGCGCACTTTCTTTCATGGGAGTAATGTCTCAAAGAGTCTACGCTTTGATCGTTCCCTGGAAGACCAGTAGTAGTTTCCGATGCACATCTGGGGTTATTCTGTAATATGTGGACAATCAGAGTGTCGATGAAACACAGAAATTGCATCGGGATTAAATACAACAGTCACCAAGAGCACTTTCCTCCATGGCAGTAATGTCTCAAACTGTTTACGCTTTGATCGTTCCCTGGAAGACCAGTAGTAGTTTCCGATGCACATCTGGCTGCATTCTGTAATCTGTGGACTATTAGAGTGTTGATGAAACACAGAAATTGCAACGGGATTGAATATAACAGTCTCCATGCGCACTTTCCTCCATGGGAGTAATGTCTCAAACAGTCTACTATTTGATCGTACCCAACAAAACCAGTACTAGTTTCCGATGCACATCTGGAGGCATTCTGAAATCTGTGGACATTCAAAGTGTTGATGAAGCACAGAAATTGCCTCGGGATTGAAAACAACAGTTATCATACGCATTTTCCTCCATGGGAGTAATGTCACAAACAGTCTACGCTTTTATCGTTCCCTGGAAGACCAGTAGTAGTTTCCGATGCACATCTGGTGTCATTCTGTAATGTGTGGACTATCAGAGTGTTGTTGAAACACAGAAATTGCATCGGGATTGTATACAACAGTCACCATGCGCTATTTTCCTCCATGGGAGTAATGTCTCAAACAGTCTACGCTTTGATCGTTCCCTGGAAGACGAGTAGTAGTTTCCGATGCACATCTGGAGGCATTCTGTAATCTGTGAACTATCAGAGTGTTGTTGAAACACATAAATTGCATCTCGATTGAATACACCAGTCACCATGCGTACTTCCCTCCATAGGAGTAATGCCTCAAACATTCTACGCTTTGATCGTTCCCTGGAAGACCAGTAGTAGTTTCCGATGCACATCTGGGGTTATTCTGTAATGTGTGAAATATCAGAGTGTTGATGAAACACAGAAATTGCATCGGGATTGAATACAACAGTCACCATGCGCAATTTTCCTCCATGGGAGTAATGTCTCAAACAGTCTACACTTTGATCGTTCCCTGGAAGACGAGTAGTAGTTTCCGATGCACATCTGGAGGCATTCTGTAATCTGTGGACTATCAGAGTGTTGTTGAAACACAGAAATTGCATCGGGATTGAATACAACAGTCACCATGCGCACTTTCCTCCATGGGAGTAATGTCTCAAACAGTTTACGCTTTGATCGTTCCCTGGAAAACCAGTAATAGTTTCCGATGCACATCTGATGGCATTATCTAACGTGTGGACTATCAGAGTGTTGATGAAACACAGAAATATAATCGGGATTGCATGCAACAGTCACCATGCGCACTTTCGTCCATGGGAGTAATGTCTCAAACAGTCTACGCTTTGATCGTTCCCTGGAGGACAAGCAGTAGTTTCCGATGCACATCTGGTGTCATTCTGTAATCTGTGGACAATCAGAGTGTTGATGAAACACAGAAATTGCATCGGGATTAAATACAACAGTCACCAAGAGCACTTTCCTCCGTGGCAGTAATGTCTCAAACTGTTTACGCTTTGATCGTTCCCTGGAAGACCAGTAGTAGTTTCCGATGCACATCTGGGGGCATTCTGTAATCTGTGGACAATTAGAGTGTTGATGAAATACAGATATTGCAACGGGATTGAATACAACAGTCTGCATGCGCACTTTCCTCCATGGGAGTAATGTCTCAAACAGTCTACTATTTGATCGTACCCAGCAAAACCAGTACTAGTTTCCGATGCACATCTGGAGGCATTCTGAAATTTGTGGACCTTCAAAGTGTTGATGAAGCACAGAAATTGCGTCGGGATTGAATACAACAGTAATCATACGCATTTCCCTCCATGGGTGTAATGTCACAAACAGTCTACGCTTTGATCGTTCCCTGGAAGACCAGTAGTAGTTTCCGATGCACATCTGGTGTCATTCTGTAATGTGTGGACTATCAGAGTGTTGTTGAAACACAGAAATTGCATCGGGATTGTATACAACAGTCACCATGCGCAATTTTCCTCCATGGGAGTAATGTCTCAAACTGTCTACGCTTTGATCGTTCCCTGGAAGACAAGTAGTAGTTTCCGATGCACATCTGGGGGCATTCTGTAATCTGTGGACAATTAGAGTGTTGATGAAATACAGATATTGCAACGGGATTGAATACAACAGTCTCCATGCGCTCTTTTCTCCATGGGAGTAATGTCTCAAACAGTCTACTATTTGATCGTACCCAGCAAAACCAGTACCAGTTTCCGATGCACATCTGGAGGCATTCTGAAATTTGTGGACCTTCAAAGTGTTGATGAAGCACAGAAATTGCGTCGGGATTGAATACAACAGTAATCATACGCATTTCCCTCCATGGGAGTAATGTCACAAACAGTCTACGCTTTGATCGTTCCCTGGAAGACCAGTAGTAAATTCCGATGCACATCTGGTGTCATTCTGTAATGTGTGGACTATCAGAGTGTTGTTGAAACACAGAAATTGCATCGGGATTGTATACAACAGTCACCACGCGCAATTTTCCTCCATGGGAGTAATGTCTCAAACAGTCTACGCTTTGATCGTTCCCTGGAAGACAAGTAGTAGTTTCCGATGCACATCTGGAGGCATTCTGTAATCTGTGAACTATCAGAGTGTTGTTGAAACACATAAATTGCATCTCGATTAAATACACCAGTCACCATGCGCACTTCGCTCCATGGGAGTAATGCCTCAAACATTCTACGCTTTGATCGTTCCCTGGAAGACCAGTAGTAGTTTCCGATGCACATCTGGGGTTATTCTGTAATGTGTGGAATATCAGAGTGTTGATGAAACACAGAAATTGCATCGGGATTGAATACAACAGTCACCATGCGCAATTTCCTCCATGGGAGTAATGTCTCAAAGAGTCTACGCTTTGATCGTTCCCTGGAAGACCAGTAATAGTTTCTGATGCACATCTGATGGCATTATCTAACGTGTGGACTATCAGAGTGTTGATGAAACACAGAAATATCATCGGGATTGAATGCAACAGTCACCATGCGCACTTTCCTCCATGGGAGTAATGTCTCAAACAGTCTACGCTTTGATCGTTCACTGGAGGACAAGCAGTAGTTTCCGATGCACATCTGGTGTCATTCTGTAATCTGTGGACAATCAGAGTGTTGATGAAACACAGAAATTGCATCGCGATTAAATACAACAGTCACCAAGAGCACTTTCCTCCATGGCAGTAATGTCTCAAACTGTTTACGCTTTGATCGTTCCCTGGAAGACCAGTAGTAGTTTCCGATGCACATCTGGGGGCATTCTGTAATCTGTGGACAATTAGAGTGTTGATGAAACACAGAAATTGCAACGGGATTGAATACAACAGTCTCCATGCGCACTTTCCTCCATGGGAGTAATGTCTCAAACAGTCTACTATTTGATCGTACCCAGCAAAACCAGTACTAGTTTCCGATGCACATCTGGAGGCATTCTGAAATCTGTGGACCTTCAAAGTGTTGATGAAGCACAGAAATTGCCTCGGGATTGAATACAACAGTAATCATACGCATTTTCCTCCATGGGAGTAATGTCACAAACAGTCTACGTTTGATCGTTCCCTGGAAGACCAGTAGTAGTTTCCGATGCACATCTGGTGTCATTCTGTAATGTGGGGCTATCAGAGTGTTGTTGAAACACAGAAATTGCATCGGGATTGTATACAACAGTCACCATGCGCAATTTACCTCCATGGGAGTAATGTCTCAAACAGTCTACGCTTTGATCGTTCCCTGGAAGACGAGTAGTAGTTTCTGATGCACATCTGGAGGCATTCTGTTATCTGTGAACTATCAGAGTGTTGTTGAAACACATAAATTGCATCTCGATTGAATACACCAGTCACCATGCGCACTTCCCTCCATGGGAGTAATGCCTCAAACATTCTACGCTTTGATCGTTCCCTGGAAGACCAGTAGTAGTTTCCGATGCACATCTGGGGTTATTCTGTAATGTGTGGAATATCAGAGTGTTGATGAAACACAGAAATTGCATCGGGATTGAATACAACAGTCACCATGCGCAATTTTCCTCCATGGAAGTAATGTCTCAAACAGTCTACACTTTGATCGTTCCCTGGAAGACGAGTAGTAGTTTCCGATGCACATCTGGAGGCATTCTGTAATCTGTGGACTATCAGAGTGTTGTTGAAACACAGAAATTGCATCGGGATTGAATACAACAGTCACCATGCGCACTTTCCTCCATGGGAATAATGTCTCAAACAGTCTACGATTTGATCGTTCCCTAGAAGACCAGTAATAGCTTCCGATGCACATCTGATGGCATTCTCTAGCGTGTGGACTATCAGAGTGTTGATGAAACACAGATATTGCATCGGGATTGAATGCAACAGTCACCATGCCCACTTTCCTCCATGGCAGTTATGTCTCAAGCAGTCTACGCTTTGATCGTTCCCTGGAAGACCAGTAGTAGTTTCCGATGCACATGTGGAGTCATTCTGTATTGTGTGGACTATCCGAGTGTTGATGAAACACAGAAATTGCATCGCGATTGAATACAGCAGTCACCATGCGCACTTTCCTCCATGGGAGTAATGTCTCAAACAGTTTACGCTTTGATCGTTCCCTGGAAGACCAGAAGTAGTTTCCGATGCACATCATGGGGCCTTCTGTAATGTCTGGACTATCAGAGTGTTGATGAAACACAGAAATTGCATCGTGATTGAATACAACAGTCACCATGCGCACTTTCCTCCATGGGACTAATGTCTCAAAGAGTCTACGCTTTGATCGTCCCCTGGAAGACCAGTAGTAGTTTCCGATGCACATCTGGGGTTAATCTGTAATATGTGGAGTATCAGAGTGTTGATGAAACACAGAAATTGCATCGGGATTGAATACAACAGTCACCATGCGCAATTTTCCTCCATGGGAGTAATGTCTCAAACAGTCTACACTTTGATCGTTCCCTGGAAGACCAGTAGTAGTTTCCGATGCACATCTGGGGGCATTCTGTAATGTGTATACTATCAGAGTGTTGATAAAACACAGACATTGCATCGGGATTGAATACAACAGTCACAATGCGCACTTTCCTCCATGGGGGTAATGTCTCAAACAGTTTACGCTTTGATCGTTCCCTGCAAGACCAGTAATAGTTTCCGATGCACATCTGATGGCATTATCTAACGTGTGGACTATCAGAGTGTTGATGAAACACAGAAATATCATCGGGATTGAATGCAACAATCACCATGCGCACTTTCCTCCTTGGGAGTAATGTCTCAAACAGTCTACGCTTTTATCGTTCCCTGGAAGACCAGTGGTAGTTTCCGATGCACATCTGGAGGCATTCTGTAATCTGTGGACTATCAAAGTGTTGATGAAACACAGATATTGCATCCTGAATGAATACGCTTTGATCTTTCCCCGGAAGACCAGTAGTAGTTTCCGATGCACTACTTGGGGCATTCTGTAATGTGTGGACTATCAGAGCGTTGTTGAAACACAGAAATTGCATCGGGATTGAATACAACAGTCACCATGCGCACTTTCCTCCATGGGAGTAATGTATCAAACAGTCTACGCTTTGATCGATTTCCGGAAGACCAGTAGTAGTTTCCAATGCACATCTGGAGGCATTCTGTAATCTGTGGACCTTCAAAGTGTTGATGAAACACTGAAATTGCATCGGGATTGAATACAACAGTCACCATGCGCAATTTCCTCCATGGGAGTAATGTCTTAAACAGTCTACGCTTTTATCGTTCCCTGGAAGACCAGTGGTAGTTTCCGATGCACATCTGGAGGAATTCTGAAATCTGTGGACTATCAGAGTGTTGATGAAACACAGAAATTGCATCGGGATTGTATACAACAGGCACCATGCGCACTTACCTCCATGGGAGTAATGTCTCAAAGAGGCTACGCTTTGATCGTTCCCTGGAAGACCAGTAGTAGTTTCCGATGCACATCTGGGGTTATTCTGTAATGTGTTTAATATCAGAGTGTTGATGAAACACAGAAATTGCATCGGGATTGAATACAACAGTCACCATGCGCAATTTTCCTCCATGGGAGTAATGTCTCAAACAGTCTACACTTTGATCGTTCCCTGGAAGACGAGTAGTAGTTTCCGACGCACATCTGGAGGCATTCTGTAATCTGTGGACTATCAGAGTGTTGTTGAAAAACAGAAATTGCATCGGGATTGAATACAACAGTCACCATGCGCACTTTCCTCCATAGGAGTAATGTCTCAAACAGTCTACGCTTTGATCGTTCCCTAGAAGACCAGTAATAGCTTCCGATGCACATCTGATGGCATTCTCTAACGTGTGGACTATCACAGTGTTGATGAAACACAGAAATTGCATCGGGATTGACTGCAACAGTCACCATGCCCACTTTCCTCCATGGCAGTAAGGTCTCAAGCTGTCTACGCTTTGATCGTTCCCTGGAAGACCAGTAGTAGTTTCCGATGCACATGTGGAGTCATTTTTATTGTGTGGACTATCAGAGTGTTGATGAGACACAGAAATTGCATCTGGATTGAATACAGCAGTCACCATGCGCACTTTCCTCCATGGGAGTAATGTCTCAAACAGTTTACGCTTTGATCGTTCCCTGGAAGACCAGAAGTAGTTTCCGATGCACATCATGGGGCCTTCTGTAACATGTGGACTATCAGAGTGTTGATAAAACACAGATATTGCATCGGGATTGAATACAACAGTCACAATGCGCACTTTAATCCATGGGGGTAATGTCTCAAACAGTTTACGCTTTGATCGTTCCCTGGAAGACCAGTAATAGTTTTCGATGCACATCTGATGGCATTATCTAACGTGTGGACTATAAGAGTGTTGATGAAACACAGAAATTGCATCGGGATTGAATGCAACAGTCACCATGCGCACTTGCCTCCATTGGAGTAATGTCTCAAACAATCTACGCTTTGATCGTTCCCTGGAGGACAAGCAGTAGTTTCCGATGCACATCTGGTGTCATTCTGTAATCTGTGGACAATCAGAGTGTTGATGAAACACAGTAATGGCATCGGGATTGAATACAACAGTCACCAAGAGCACTTTCCTCCATGGCAGTAATGTCTCAAACTGTTTACGCTTTGATCGTTCCCTGGAAGACCAGTAGTAGTTTCCGATGCACATCTGGGGGCATTCTGTAATCTGTGGACAATTAGAGTGTTGATGAAACACAGAAATTGCAACGGGATTGAATACAACTGTCTCCATGCAAACTTTCCTCCATGGCAGTAATGTCTTAAACAGTCTACGATTTGATCGTACCCAGCAAAACCAGTACTAGTTTCCGATGCACATCTGGAGGCATTCTGAAATCTGTGGACTATCAGAGTGTTGATGAAACACAGAAATTGCATCGGAATTACATACAACAGGCACCATGCGCACTTTCCTCCATGGGAGTAATGTCTCAAAGAGTTTACGCTTTGATCGTTCCTTTGGAAGACCAGTAGTAGTTTCCGATGCACATCTGGGGGCATTCTGTAATGTGTGGAATATCAGAGTGTTGATCAAACACAAAAATTGCATCCGGATTGAATACAACAGTCACCATGTTCAACTTTCCTCCATGGGAGTAATGTCTCAAACAGTCTACACTTTGATCGTTCCCTGAAGACGAGTAGTAGTTTCCGATGCACATCTGGGGGCATTCTGTAATGTGTGGACTATCAGAGTGTTGATAAATCACAGACATTGCATCTGGATTGAATACAACAGTCACCATGCGCACTTTCCTCAATGGGAGTAATGTCTCAAACAGTTTACAATTTGATCGTTCCCTGGAAGACCACTAATAGCTTCCGATGCACATCTGATGGCATTCTCTAACGTGTGGACTATCAGAGTGTTGAAGAAACACAGAAATTAAATCGGGATTGAATGCAACAGTCACCATGCGCACTTTCCTCCATGGGAGTAATGTCTCAAATAGTCTACGCTTTGATCGTTCCCTGGAAGACCAGTAGTAGTTTCCGATGCACATCTGGAGTCATTCTGTTATGTGTGGACTATCAGAGTGTTGATGAAACACAGAAATTGCATCTGGATTGAATACAGCAGTCACCATGCGCACTTTCGTCCATGGGAGTAATGTCTCAAACAGTTTACGCTTTGATCGTTCCCTGGAAGACCAGAAGTAGTTCCCGATGCACATCATGGGGCCTTCTCTAATGTGTGGACTATCAGAGTGTTGACTAAACACAGAAATTGCATCGTGATTGAATGCAACATTCACCATGCGCACTTTCCTCCATGGGAGTAATGTCTCAAACATTCTACGCCTTGATCGATTTCCGGAAGACCAGTAGTAGTTTCCAATGCACATCTCGAGGCATTCTGTAATCTGTGGACCTTCAAAGTGTTGATGAAACACTGAAATTGCATCGGGATTGAATACAACAGTCACCATGCGCAATTTACTCCATGGGAGTAATGTCTCAAAAAGTTTACGATTTGATCGTTCCCTGGAAGACCAGTAGTAGTTTCCGATGCACATCTGGGGTTATTCTGTAATGTGTGGAATATCAGAGTGTTGATGAAACACAGAAATTGCATCGGGATTGAATACAACAGTCACCATGCGCACTTTCCTCCATGGGAGTAATGTCTCAAAGAGTCTACGCTTTGATTGTTCCCTGGAAGAGCAGTAGTAGTTTCCAATGCACATCTGGAGTCATTCTGTAATCTTTGGACTATCAGAGTGTTGATGAAACATAGAAATTGCATCGGGATTGTATACAACATTCATCATGCGCACTTTCCTCCATGGGAGTAATGTCTCAAACAGTCTACTTTTGATCGTTCCCTGGAAGACCAGTAGTAGTTTCCGATGAACATCTGGTGTCATTCTGTAATCTGTGGGCCTTCAAAGTGTTGATGAAACACAGAAATTGCATCGGTATTGAATAGAACAGTCACCATGCGTACTTTCCTCCATGGGAGTAATGTCTCAAACAGTCTACGCTTTGATCGTTCCCTGGAGGACAAGTAGTAGTTTCCGATGCACATCTGATGGCATTCTCTAACGTGTGGACTATCAGCGTGTTGATGAAACACAGATATTGCATCGGGATTGAATGCAGCAGTAACCATGCGCACTTTCCTCCATGGCAGTAATGTCTCAAGCAGTCTACGCTTTGATCGTTCCCTGGAAGACCAGTAGTAGTTTCCGATGCACATCTGGAGTCATTCTGTAATGTGTGGATTATCAGAGTGTTGATGAAACACAGAAATTGCATCTGGATTGAATACAGCAGTCACCATGCGCACTTTTCTCTATGGGAGTAATGTCATAAACAGTTTGCGCTTTGATCGTTCCCTGGAAGACCAGAAGTAGTTCCCGATGCACATCATGGGGCCTTCTCTAATGTGTGGACTATCAGAGTGTTGATGAAACACAGAAATTGCATCGTGATTGAATACAACGGTCACCATGCGCACTTTCCTCCATGGGAGTAATGCCTCAAACAGTCTACGCTTTGATGGTTCCCTGGAACACCAGTAGTAGTTTCCGATGAACATGTGGAGTCATTCTGTATTATGTGGACTATCAGAGTGTTGATGAAACACAGAAATTGCATCTGGATTGAATACAGCAGTCACCATGCGCACTTTCCTCCATGGGAGTTATGTCTCAAATAGTTTACGCTTTGATCGTTCCCTGGAACACCAGAAGTAGTTTCCGATGCACATCATGGGGCCTTCTGTAATATGTGGACTATCAGAGTGTTGATGAAACAGAGAAATTGCATCGTGATTGAATACAACAGTCACCATGCGCACTTTCTTCCATGGGAGTAATGTCTCAAACAGTCTACACTTTGATCGTTCCCTGGAAGACGAGTAGTAGTTTCCGATGCACATCTGGAGGCATTCTGCAATCTGTGGACTATCAGAGTGTTGTTGAAACACAGAAATTGCATCGGGATTGAATACAACAGTCACCATGCGCACTTTCCTCAATGGGAGTAATGTCTCACACATTTTACGCTTTGATCGTTCTCTGGAAAACCAGTAATAGTTTCCGATGCACATCTGATGGCATTATCTAACGTGTGGACTATCAGAGTGTTGATGAAACACAGAAATATCATCGGGATTGAATGCAACAGTCACCATGCGCACTTTCGTCCATGGGAGTAATGTCTCAAACAGTCTACGCTTTGATCGCTCCCTGGAGGACAAGCAGTAGTTTCCGATGCACATCTTTTGTCATTCTGTAATCTGTGGACAATCAGAGTGTTGATGAAACACAGAAATTGCATCGGGATTAAATACAACAGTCACCAAGAGCATTTTCCTCCGTGGCAGTAATGTCTCAAACTGTTTACGCTTTGATCGTTCCCTGGAAGACCAGTAGTAGTTTCCGATGCACATCTGGGGGCATTCTGTAATCTGTGGACAATTAGAGTGTTGATGAAATACAGATATTGCAACGGGATTGAATACAACAGTCTCCATGCGCACTTTCCTCCATGGGAGTAATGTCTCAAACAGTCTACTATTTGATCGTACCCAGCAAAACCAGTACTAGTTTAAGATGCACATCTGGAGTCATTCTGAAATTTGTGGACCTTCAAAGTGTTGATGAAGCACAGAAATTGCGTCGGGATTGAATACAACAGTAATCATACGCATTTCCCTCCATGGGAGTAATGTCACAAACAGTCTACGCTTTGATCGTTCTCTAGAAGACCAGTAATAGCTTCCGATGCACATCTGATGGCATTCCCTAACGTGTGGACTATCAGAGTGTTGATGAAACACAGATATTGCATCGGGATTGAATGCAACAGTCACCATGCCCACTTTCCTCCATGGCAGTAATGTCTCAAGCAGTCTACGCTTTGATCGTTCCCTGGAAGACCAGTAGTAGTTTCCGATGCACATGTGGAGTCATTCTGTATTGTGTGGACTATCCGGGTGTTGATGAAACACAGAAATTGCATCTGGATTGAATACAGCAGTCACCATGCGCACTTTCCTCCATGGGAGTAATGTCTCAAACGGTTTACGCTTTGATCGTTCCCTGGAAGACCAGAAGTAGTTTCCGATGCACATCTAGGGGCCTTCTGTAATGTGTGGACTATCAGAGTGTTGATGAAACACAGAAATTGCATCGAGATTGAATACAACAGTCACCATGCGCACTTTCCTCCATGGGACTAATGTCTCAAAGAGTCTACGCTTTGATCGTTCCCTGGAAGACCAGTAGTAGTTTCCGATGCACATCTGGGGTTATTCTGTAATATGTGGAATATCAGAGTGTTGATGAAACAGAGAAATTGCATCGGGATTGAATAGAACAGTCACCATGCGTACTTTCCTCCATGGGAGTAATGTCTCAAACAGTCTACGCTTTGATCGTTCCCTGGAGGACAAGTAGTAGTTTCCGATGCACATCTGATGGCATTCTCTAACGTGTGGACTATCAGAGTGTTGATGAAACACAGAAATTGCATCGGGATTGAATGCAACAGTAACCATGCGCACTTTCCTCCATGGCAGTAATGTCTCAAGCAGTCTACGTTTTGATCGTTCCCTGGAACACCAGTAGTAGTTTCCGAAGCACATCTGGAGTCATTCTGTAATGTGTAGACTATCAGAGTGTTGATGAAACACAGAAATTGCATCTGGATTGAATACAGCAGTCACCATGCGCACTTTCCTCCATGGGAGTAATGTCTCAAATAGTTTGCGCTTTGATCGTTCCCTGGAAGACCAGAAGTAGTTCCCGATGCACATCATGGGGCCTTCCCTAATGTGTGGACTATCACAGTGTTGTGTGAAACACAGAAATTGCATCGTGATTGAATACAACAGTCACCATGCACACTTTCCTCCATGGGAGTAATGTCTCAAACAGTCTACGCTTTGATCGTTCCCTGGAAGACCAGCAGTAGTTTCCGATGCACATGTGGAGTCATTCTGTATTGTGTGGACTATCAGAGTGTTGATGAAACACAGAAATTGCATCTGGATTGAATACAGCAGTCACCATGCGCACTTTCCTCCATGGGAGTAATGTCTCAAACAGTGTACGCTTTGATCGTTCCCTGAAGACCAGAAGTAGTTTCCGATGCACATCATGGGGCCTTCTGTAATATGTGGACTATCAGAGTGTTGATGAAACAGAGAAATTGCATCGTGATTGAATACAACAGTCACCATGCGCACTTTCGTCCATGGGAGTAATGTCTCAAAGAGTCTACGCTTTGATCGTTCCCTGGAAGACCAGTAGTAGTTTCCGATGCACATCTGGGGTTATTCTGTAATATGTGGAATATCAGAGTGTTGATGAAACACAGAAATTGCATCGGGATTGAATACAACAGTCACCATGCGCAATTTTCCTCCATGGGAGTAATGTCTCAAACAGTCTACGCTTTGATCGTTCTCTAGAATACCAGTAATAGCTTCCGATGCACATCTGATGGCATTCTCTAACGTGTGGACTATCAGAGTGTTGATGAAACACAGATATCGCATCGGGATTGAATGCAACAGTCACCATGCCCACTTTCCTCCATGGCAGTAATGTCTCAAGCAGTCTACGCTTTGATCGTTCCCTGGAAGACCAGTAGTAGTTTCCGATGCACATGTGGAGCCATTCTGTATTGTGTGGACTATCCGAGTGTTGATGAAACACAGAAATTGCATCTGGATTGAATACAGCAGTCACCATGCGCACTTTCCTCCATGGGAGTAATGTCTCAAACAGTTTACGCTTTGATCGTTCCCTGGAAGACCAGAAGTAGTTTCCGATGCACATCTAGGGGCCTTCTGTAATGTGTGGACTATCAGAGTGTTGATGAAACACAGAAATTGCATCTGGATTGAATACAGCAGTCACCATGCGCACTTTCCTCCATGGGAGTAATGTCTCAAACAGTTTGCGCTTTGATCGTTCCCTGGAAGACCAGAAGTAGTTCCCGATGCACATCATGGGGCCTTCTCTAATGTGTGGACTATCACAGTGTTGTGTGAAACACAGAAATTGCATCGTGATTGAATACAACAGTCACCATGCGCACTTTCCTCAATGGGAGTAATGTCTCACACATTTTACGCTTTGATCGTTCTCTGGAAAACCAGTAATAGTTTCCGATGCACATCTGATGGCATTATCAAACGTGTGGACTATCAGAGTGTTGATGAAACACAGAAATATCATCGGGATTGAATGCAACAGTCACCATGCGCACTTTCGTCCATGGGAGTAATGTCTCAAACAGTCTACGCTTTGATCGCTCCCTGGAGGACAAGCAGTAGTTTCCGATGCACATCTTTTGTCATTCTGTAATCTGTGGACAATCAGAGTGTCGATGAAACACAGAAATTGCATCGGGATTAAATACAACAGTCACCAAGAGCACTTTCCTCCGTGGCAGTAATGTCTCAAACTGTTTACGCTTTGATCGTTCCCTGGAAGGCCAGTAGTAGTTTCCGATGCACATCTGGGGGCATTCTGTAATCTGTGGACAATTAGAGTGTTGATGAAATACAGATATTGCAACGGGATTGAATACAACAGTCTCCATGCGCACTTTCCTCCATGGGAGTAATGTCTCAAACAGTCTACTATTTGATCGTACCCAGCCAAACCAGTACTAGTTTAAGATGCACATCTGGAGTCATTCTGAAATTTGTGGACCTTCAAAGTGTTGATGAAGCACAGAAATTGCGTTGGGATTGAAAACAACAGTAATCATACGCATTTCCCTCCATGGGAGTAATGTCACAAACAGTCTACGCTTTGATCGTTCTCTAGAAGACGAGTAATAGCTTCCGATGCACATCTGATGGCATTCTCTAACGTGTGGACTATCAGAGTGTTGATGAAACACAGAAATTGCATCGGGATTGAATGCAACAGTAACCATGCGCACTTTCCTCCATGGCAGTAACGTCTCAAGCAGTCTACGCTTTGATCGTTCCCTGGAAGACCAGTAGTAGTTTCCGAAGCACATCTGGAGTCATTCTGTAATGTGTGGACTATCAGAGTGTTGATGAAACACAGAAATTGCATCTGGATTGAATACAGCAGTCACCATGCGCACTTTCCTCCATGGGAGTAATGTCTCAAACAGTTTGCGCTTTGATCGTTCCCTGGAAGACCAGAAGTAGTTCCCGATGCACATCATGGGGCCTTCTCTAATGTGTGGACTATCACAGTGTTGTGTGAAACACAGAAATTGCATCGTGATTGAATACAACAGTCACCATGCGCACTTTCCTCCATGGGAGTAATGTCTCAAACAGTCTACGCTTTGATCGTTCCCTGGAAGACCAGTAGTAGTTTCCGATGCACATGTGGAGTCATTCTGTATTGTGTGGACTATCAGAGTGTTGATGAAACACAGAAATTGCATCTGGATTGAATACAGCAGTCACCATGCGCACTTTCCTCCATGGGAGTAATGTCTCAAACAGTGTACGCTTTGATCGTTCCCTGAAGACCAGAAGTAGTTTCCGATGCACATCATGGGGCCTTCTGTAATATGTGGACTATCAGAGTGTTGATGAAACAGAGAAATTGCATCGTGATTGAATACAACAGTCACCATGCGCACTGTCCTCCATGGGAGTAATGTCTCAAAGAGTCTACGCTTTGATCGTTCCCTGGAAGACCAGTAGTAGTTTCCGATGCACATCTGGGGTTATTCTGTAATATGTGGAATATCAGAGTGTTGATGAAACACAGAAATTGCATCGGGATTGAATACAACAGTCACCATGCGCAATTTTCCTCCATGGGAGTAATGTCTCAAACAGTCTACGCTTTGATCGTTCTCTAGAAGACTAGTAATAGCTTCCGATGCACATCTGATGGCATTCTCTAACGTGTGGACTATCAGAGTGTTGATGAAACACAGATATCGCATCGGGATTGAATGCAACAGTCACCATGCCCACTTTCCTCCATGGCAGTAATGTCTCAAGCAGTCTGCGCTTTGATCGTTCCCTGGAAGACCAGTAGTAGTTTCCGATGCACATGTGGAGTCATTCTGTATTGTGTGGACTATCCGAGTGTTGATGAAACACAGAAATTGCATCTGGATTGAATACAGCAGTCACCATGCGCACTTTCCTCCATGGGAGTAATGTCTCAAACAGTTTACGCTTTGATCGTTCCCTGGAAGACCAGAAGTAGTTTCCGATGCACATCTAGGGGCCTTCTGTATTGTGTGGACTATCAGAGTGTTGATGAAACACAAAAATTGCATCGTGATTGAATACAACAGTCACCATGCGCACTTTCCTCCATGGGACTAATGTCTCAAAGAGTCTACGCTTTGATCGTTCCCTGGAAGACCAGTAGTAGTTTCAGATGCACATCTGGGGTTATTCTGTAATATGTGGAATATCAGTGTGTTGATGAAACACAGAAATTGCATCGGGATTGAATAGAACAGTCACCATGCGTACTTTCCTCCTTGGGAGTAATGTCTCAAACAGTCTACGCTTTGATCGTTCCCTGGAGGACAAGTAGTAGTTTCCGATGCACATCTGATGGCATTCTCTAACGTGTGGACTATCAGAGTGTTGATGAAACACAGAAATTGCATCGGGATTGAATGCAACAGTAACCATGCGCACTTTCCTCCATGGCAGTAACGTCTCAAGCAGTCTACGCTTTGATCGTTCCCTGGAAGACCAGTAGTAGTTTCCGAAGCACATCTGGAGTCATTCTGTAATGTGTGGACTATCAGAGTGTTGATGAAACACAGAAATTGCATCTGGATTGAATACAGCAGTCACCATGCGCACTTTCCTCCATGGGAGTAATGTCTCAAACAGTCTACGTTTTGATCGTTCCCTGGAAGACCAGTAGTAGTTTCCGATGCACATCTGGGGTTATTCTGTAATGTGTGGAATATCAGAGTGTTGATGAAACACAGAAATTGCATCGGGATTGAATACAACAGTCACCATGAGCAATTTTCCTCCATGGGAGTAATGTCTCAAACAGTCTACGCTTTGATCGTTCTCTAGAAGACCAGTAATAGCTTCCGATGCACATCTGATGGCATTCTCTAACGTGTGGACTATCAGAGTGTTGATGAAACACAGATATCGCATCGGGATTGAATGCAACAGTCACCATGCCCACTTTCCTCCATGGCAGTAATTTCTCAAGCAGTCTACGCTTTGATCGTTCCCTGGAAGACCAGTAGTAGTTTCCGATGCACATGTGGAGTCATTCTGTATTGTGTGGACTATCCGAGTGTTGATGAAACACAGAAATTGCATCTGGATTGAATACAGCAGTCACCATGCGCACTTTCCTCCATGGGAGTAATGTCTCAAACAGTGTACGCTTTGATCGTTCCCTGAAGACCAGAAGTAGTTTCCGATGCACATCATGGGGCCTTCTGTAATATGTGGACTATCAGAGTGTTGATGAAACAGAGAAATTGCATCGTGATTGAATACAATAGTCACCATGCGCACTTTCCTCCATGGGAGTAATGTCTCAAAGAGTCTACGCTTTGATCGTTCCCTGGAAAACCAGTAGTAGTTTCCGATGCACATCTGGTGTCATTCTGTAATGTGTGGACTATCAGAGTGTTGTTGAAACACAGAAATTGCATTGGGATTGTATACAACAGTCACCATGCGCAATTTTCCTCCATGCGAGTAATGTTCAAACAGTCTACGCTTTGATCGTTCCCTGGAAGACGAGTAGTAGTTTCCGATGCACATCTGGAGGCATTCTGTAATCTGTGAACTATCAGAGTGTTGTTGAAACACATAAATTGCATCTCGATTGAATACACCAGTCACCATGCGCACTTCCCTCCATGGGAGTAATGCCTCAAACACTCTACGCTTTGATCGTTCCCTGGAAGACCAGTAGTAGTTTCCGATGCACATCTGGGGTTATTCTGTAATGTGTGGAATATCAGAGTGTTGATAAAACACAGAAATTGCATCGAGATTGAATACAACAGACACCATGCGCAATTTTCCTCCATGGGAGTAATGTCTCAAACAGTCTACGCTTTGATCGTTCTCTAGAAGACCAGTAATAGCTTCCGATGCACATCTGATGGCATTCTCTAACGTGTGGACTATCAGAGTGTTGATGAAACACAGATATCGCATCGGGATTGAATGCAACAGTCACCATGCCCACTTTCCTCCATGGCAGTAATGTCTCAAGCAGTCTACGCTTTGATCGTTCCCTGGAAGACCAGTAGTAGTTTCCGATGCACATGTGGAGTCATTCTGTATTGTGTGGACTATCCGAGTGTTGATGAAACACAGAAATTGCATCTGGATTGAATACAGCAGTCACCATGCGCACTTTCCTCCATGGGAGTAATGTCTCAAACAGTTTACGCTTTGATCGTTCCCTGGAAGACCAGTAGTAGTTTCCGATGCACATCTGATGGCATTCTCTAACGTGTGGACTATCAGAGTGTTGATGAAACACAGAAATTGCATCGGGATTGAATGCAACAGTAACCATGCGCACTTTCCTCCATGGCAGTAATGTCTCAAGCAGTCTACGCTTTGATCGTTCCCTGGAAGACCAGTAGTAGTTTCCGAAGCACATCTGGAGTCATTCTGTAATGTGTGCACTATCAGAGTGTTGATGAAACACAGAAATTGCATCTGGATTGAATACAACAGTCACCATGCGCACTTTCCTCCATGGGAGTAATGTCTCAAACAGTTCGCGCTTTGATCGTTCCCTGGAAGACCAGAAGTAGTTCCCGATGCACATCATGGGGCCTTCTCTAATGTGTGGACTATCACAGTGTTGATGAAACACAGAAATTGCATCGTGATTGAATACAACAGTCACCATGCGCACTTTCCTCCATGGGAGTAATGTCTCAAACAGTCTACGCTTTGATCGTTCCCTGGAAGACCAGTAGTAGTTTCCGATGCACATGTGGAGTCATTCTGTATTGTGTGGACTATCAGAGTGTTGATGAAACACAGAAATTCCATCTGGATTGAATACAGCAGTCACCATGCGCACTTTCCTCCATGGGAGTAATGTCTCAAACAGTGTACGCTTTGATCGTTCCCTGAAGACCAGAAGTAGTTTCCGATGCACATCATGGGGCCTTCTGTAATATGTGGACTATCAGAGTGTTGATGAAACAGAGAAATTGCATCGTGATTGAATACAACAGTCACCATGCGCACTTTCCTCCATGGGAGTAATGTCTCAATCATTCTACGCATTGATCGTTCCCTGGAAGACCAGTAGTAGTTTCCGATGCACATCTGGGGTTATTCTGTAATGTGTGGAATATCAGAGTGTTGATGAAACACAGAAATTGCATCGGGATTGAATACAACAGTCACCATGAGCAATTTTCCTCCATGGGAGTAATGTCTCAAACAGTCTACGCTTTGATCGTTCTCTAGAAGACCAGTAATAGCTTCCGATGCACATCTGATGGCATTCTCTAACGTGTGGACTATCAGAGTGTTGATGAAACACAGATATCGCATCGGGATTGAATGCAACAGTCACCATGCCCACTTTCCTCCATGGCAGTAATGTCTCAAGCAGTCTACGCTTTGATCGTTCCCTGGAAGACCAGTAGTAGTTTCCGATGCACATGTGGAGTCATTCTGTATTGTGTGGACTATCCGAGTATTGATGAAACACAGAAATTGCATCTGGATTGAATACAGCAGTCACCATGCGCACTTTCCTCCATGGGAGTAATGTCTCCAACAGTTTACGCTTTGATCGTTCCCTGGAAGACCAGAAGTTGTTTCCGATGCACATCTAGGGGCCTTCTGTAATGTGTGGACTATCAGAGTGTTGATGAAACACAGAAATTGCATCGTGATTGAATACAACAGTCACCATGCGCACTTTCCTCCATGGGACTAATGTCTCAAAGAGTCTACGCTTTGATCGTTCCCTGGAAGACCAGTAGTAGTTTCCGATGCACATCTGGGGTTATTCTGTAATATGTGGAATATCAGAGTGTTGATGAAACACAGAAATTGCATCGGGATTGAATAGAACAGTCACCATGCGTACTTTCCACCATGGGAGTAATGTCTCAAACAGTCTACGCTTTGATCGTTCCCTGGAGGACAAGTAGTAGTTTCCGATGCACATCTGATGGCATTCTCTAACGTGTGGACTATCAGAGTGTTGATGAAACACAGAAATTGCATCGGGATTCAATGCAACAGTAACCATGCGCACTTTCCTCCATGGCAGTAATATCTCAAGCAGTCTACGCTGTGATCGTTCCCTGGAAGACCAGTAGTAGTTTCCGATGCACATCTGGAGTCATACTGTAATGTGTGGACTATCAGAGTGTTGATGAAACACAGAAATTGCATCTGGATTGAATACAGCAGTCACCATGCACACTTTCCTCCATGGGAGTAATGTCTCAAACAGTTTGCGCTTTGATCGTTCCCTGGAAGACCAGAAGTAGTTCCCGATGCACATCATGGGGCCTTCTCTAATGTGTGGACTATCACAGTGTTGATGAAACACAGAAATTGCATCGTGATTGAATACAACAGTCACCATGCGCACTTTCCTCCATGGGAGTAATGTCTCAAACAGTCTACGCTTTGATCGTTCCCTGGAAGACCAGTAGTAGTTTCCGATGCACATGTGGAGTCATTCTGTATTGTGTGGACTATCAGAGTGTTGATGAAACACAGAAATTGCATCTGGATTGAATACAGCAGTCACCATGCGCACTTTCCTCCATGGGAGTAATGTCTCAAACAGTGTACGCTTTGATCGTTCCCTGAAGACCAGAAGTAGTTTCCGATGCACATCATGGGGCCTTCTGTAATATGTGGACTATCAGAGTGTTGATGAAACAGAGAAATTGCATCGTGATTGAATACAACAGTCACCATGCGCACTTTCCTCCATGGGAGTAATGTCTCAAAGAGTCTACGCTTTGATCGTTCCCTGGAAGACCAGTAGTAGTTTCCGATGCACATCTGGGGTTATTCTGCAATATGTGGAATATCAGAGTGTTGATGAAGCACAGAAATTGCATCGGGATTGAATACAACAGTCACTATGCGCAATTTTCCTCCATGGGAGTAATGTCTCAAACAGTCTACACTTTGATCGTTCCCTGGAAGACCAGTAGTAGTTTCCGATGCACATCTGCCGGCATTCAGTAATGTGTAGACTATCAGAGTGTTGATAAAACACAGACATTGCATCGGGATTGAATACAACAGTCACAATGCGCACTTTCCTCCATGGGGGTAATGTCTCAAACAATTTACGCTTTGATCGTTCCCTGGAAAACCAGTAATAGTTTCCGATGCACATCTGATGGCACTATCTAACGTGTGGACTATCAGAGTGTTGATGAAACACAGAAATATCATCGGGATTGAATGCAACAGTCACCATGCGCACTTTCCTCCATGGGAGTAATGTCTCAAACAGTCTACGCTTTGATCGTTCCCTGGAGGACAAGCAGTAGTTTCCGATGCACATCTGGTGTCATTCTGTAATCTGTGGACAATCAGAGTGTTGATTAAACACAGAAATTGCATCGCGATTAGATACAACAGTCACCAAGAGCACTTTCCTCCATGGCAGTAATGTCTCAAACTGTTTACGCTTTGATCGTTCCCTGGAAGACCAGTAGTAGTTTCCGATGCACATCTGGGGGCATTCTGTAATCTGTGGACAATTAGAGTGTTGATGAAACACAGAAATTGCAACGGGATTGAATACAACAGTCTCCATGCGCACTTTCCTCCATGGGAGTAATGTCTCAAACAGTCTACTATTTGATCGTACCCAGCAAAACCAGTACTACTTTCCGATGCACATCTGGAGGCATTCTGAAATCTGTGGACCTTCAAAGTGTTGATGAAGCACAGAAATTGCCTCGGGATTGAATACAACAGTAATCATACGCATTTTCCTCCATGGGAGTAATGTCACAAACAGTCTACGATTTGATCGTTCCCTGGAAGACCAGTAGTAGTTTCCGATGCACATCTGGTGCCATTCTGTAATGTGGGGCTATCAGAGTGTTGTTGAAACACAGAAATTGCATCGGGATTGTATACAACAGTCACCATGCGCAATTTTCCTCCATGAGAGTAATGTCTCAAACAGTCTACGCTTTGATCGTTCCCTGGAAGACGAGTAGTAGTTTCCGATGCACATCTGGAGGCATCCTGTAATCTGTGAACTATCAGAGTGTTGTTGAAACACATAAATTGCATCTCGATTGAATACACCAGTCACCATGCGCACTTCCCTCCATGGGAGTAATGCCTCAAACATTCTACGCTTTGATCGTTCCCTGGAAGACCAGTAGTAGTTTCCGATGCACATCTGGGGTTATTCTGTAATGTGTGGAATATCAGAGTGTTGATGAAACACAGAAATTGCATCGGGATTGAATACAACAGTCACCATGCGCAATTTTCCTCCATGGAAGTAATGTCTCAAACAGTCTACACTTTGATCGTTCCCTGGAAGACGAGTAGTAGTTTCCGATGCACATCTGGAGGCATTCTGTAATCTGTGGACTATCAGAGTGTTGTTGAAACACAGAAATTGCATCGGGATTGAATACAACAGTCACCATGCGCACTTTCCTCCATGGGAGTAATGTCTCAAACAGTTTACGCTTTGATCGTTCCCTAGAAGACCAGTAATAGCTTCCGATGCACATCTGATGGCATTCTCTAACGTGTGGACTATCAGAGTGTTGATGAAACACAGATATTGCATCGGGATTGAATGCAACAGTCACCATGCCCACTTTCCTACATGGCAGTAATGTTCAAGCAGTCTACGCTTTGATCGTTCCCTGGAAGACCAGTAGTAGTTTCCGATGCACATGTGGAGTCATTCTGTATTGTGTGGACTATCCGAGTGTTGATGAAACACAAAAATTGCATCTGGATTGAATACAGCAGTCACCATGCGCACTTTCCTCCATGGGAGTAATGTCTCAAACAGTTTACGTTTTGATCGTTCCCTGGAAGACCAGAAGTAGTTTCCGATGCACATCATGGGGCCTTCTGTAATGTCTGGACTATCAGAGTGTTGATGAAACACAGAAATTGCATCGTGATTGTATACAACAGTCACCATGCGCAATTTTCCTCCATGGGACTAATGTCTCAAACAGTCTACACTTTGATCGTTCCCTGGAAGACCAGTAGTAGTTTCCGATGCACATCTGGGGGCATTCTGTAATGTGTATACTATCAGAGTGTTGATAAAACACAGACATTGCATCGGGATTGAATACAACAGTCACAATGCGCACTTTCCTCCATGGGGGTAATGTCTCAAACAGGTTACGCTTTGATCGTTCCCTGCAAGACCAGTAATAGTTTCCGATGCACATCTGATGGCATTATCTAACGTGTGGACTATCAGAGTGTTGTTGAAACACAGAAATTGCATCGGGATTGTATACAACAGTCACGATGCGCAATTTTCCTCCATGGGAGTAATGTCTCAAACAGTCTACGCTTTGATCGTTCCCTGGAAGACCAGTAATAGTTTCCGATGCACATCTGATGGCATTATGTAACGTTTGGACTATCAGAGTGTTGATGAAACACAGAAATATCGTAGGGATTGAATGCAACAGTCACCATGCGCACTTTCCTGCATGGGAGTAATGTCTCAAAGGGTCTATGCTTTGATCGTTCCCTGCAAGACCAGTAGTAGTTTCCGATGCACATCTGGAGGCATTCTGTAATCTGTGGACTATCAAAGTGTTGATGAAACACAGATATTGCATCCTGAATGAATACGCTTTGGTCGTTCCCTGGAAGACCAGTAGTAGTTTCCGATGCTCATCTTTAGGCATTCTGTTATGTGTAGACTATCAGAGTGTTGATGAAACACAGAAATTGCATCGGGATTGAATACAACAGTCACCAAGCGCACTTTCCTCCATCGGAGTAATGTCTCTAACAGTTTACGCTTTGATCTTTCCCTGGAAGACCAGTAGTAGTTTCCGATGCACACCTTGGGGCATTCTGTAACGTGTGGACTATCAGAGCGTTGTTGAAACACAGAAATTGCATCGGGATTGAATACAACAGTCACCATGCGCACTTTCCTCCATGGGAGTAATGTATCAAACAGTCTACGCTTTGATCGATTTCCGGAAGTCCAGTAGTAGTTTCCAATGCACATCTGGAGGCATTCTGAAATCTGTGGACTATCAGAGTGTTGATGAAACACAGAAATTGCATCGGGATTGTATACAACAGGCACCATGCGCAATTACCTCCATGTGAGTAATGTCTCAAAGAGTCTACGCTTTGATCGTTCTCTGGAAGACCAGTAGTAGTTTCCGATGCACATATGGGGTTATTCTGTGATGTGTGGAATATCAGAGTGTTGATGAAACACAGAAATTGCATCGGGATTGAATACAACAGTCACCATGCGCAATTTTCTTCCATGGGAGTAATGTCCACAAACAGTCTACACTTTGATCGTTCCCTGGAAGACGAGTAGTAGTTTTCGAGGCACATCTGGAGGCATTCTGTAATCTGCGGACTATCAGAGTGTTGTTGAAAAACAGAAATTGCATCGGGATTGACTGCAACAGTCACCATGCCCACTTTCCTCCATGGCAGTAATGTCTCAAGCTGTCTACGCTCTGATCGTTCCCTGGAAGACCAGTAGTAGTTTCCGATGCACATGTGGAGTCATTCTGTATTGTGTGGACTATCAGAGTGTTGATGAGACACAGAAATTGCATCTGGATTGAATACATCAGTCACCATGCGCACTTTCCTCCATGGGAGTAATGTCTCAAACAGTTTACGCTTTGATCGTTCCCTGGAAGACCAGAAGTAGTTTCCGATACAAATCATGGGGCCTTCTGTAATGTGTGGACTATCAGAGTGTTGATGAAACACAGAAATATCATCGGGATTGAATGCAACAGTCACCATGCGCACTTTCCTCCATGGGAGTAATGTCTCAAACAATCTACGCTTTGATCGTTCCCTGGAGGACAAGCAGTAGTTTCCGATGCACATCTGGTGTCATTCTGTAATCTGTGGACAATCAGAGTGTTGATGAAAAACAGAAATGGCATCGGGATTGAATACAACAGTCACCAAGAGCACTTTCCTCCATGGCAGTAATGTCTCAAACTGTTTACGCTTTGATCGTTCCCTGGAAGACCAGTAGTAGTTTCCGATGCACATCTGGGGGCATTCTGTAATCTGTGGACAATTAGAGTGTTGATGAAACACAGAAATTGCAACGGGATTGAATACAACAGTCTCCATGCGCACTTTCCTCCATGGGAGTAATGTCTCAAACAGTCTACGATTTGATCGTACCCAGCAAAACCAGTACTAGTTTCCGATGCACATCTGGAGGCATTCTGAAATCTGTGGACCTTCAAAGTGTTGATGAAACACATAAATTGCCTTGGGATTGAATACAACAGTAATCATACGCATTTTCCTCCATGGGAGTAATGTCACAAACAGTCTACGCTTTGATCGTTCCCTGGATGACCAGTAGTAGTTTCCGATGCACATCTGGTGTCATTCTGTAATGTGTGGACTATCAGAGTGTTGTTGAAACACAGAAATTGCATCGGGATTGTATACAACAGTCATGATGCGCAATTTTACTCCATGGGAGTAATGTCTCAAACAGTCTACGCTTTGATCGTTCCCTGGAAGACGAGTAGTAGTTTCCGATGCACATCTGGAGGCATTCTGTAATCTGTGAACTATCAGAGTGTTGTTGAAACACATAAATTGCATCTCGATTGAATACACCAGTCACCATGCGCACTTCCCTCCATGGGAGTAATGCCTCAAATATTCTACGCTTTGATCGATCCCTGGAAGACCAGTAGTAGTTTCCGATGCACATCAGCGGTTATTCTGTAATGTGTGGAATATCAGAGTGTTGATGAAACACAGAAATTGCATCGGGATTGAATACAACAGTCACCATGCGCAATTTTCCTCCATGGGAGTATTGTCTCAAACAGTCTACACTTTGATCGTTCCCTGGAAGACCAGTAGTAGTTTCCGATGCACATCTGGGGGCATTCTGTAATGTGTAGACTATCAGAGTGTTGATATAACACAGACATTGCATCGGGATTTAATACAACAGTCACAATGCGCACTTTCCTCCATGGGGGTAATGTCTCATACAGTTTACGTTTTGATCGTTCCCTGGAAGACCAGTAATAGTTTCCGATGCACATCTGATGGCATTATCTAACGTGTGGACTATCAGAGTGTTGATGAAACACAGAGATATCATCGGGATTGAATGCAACAGTCACCATGCGCACTTTCCTCCATGGGAGTAATGTCTCAAACAGTCGACGCTTTGATCGTTACCTGGAGGACAAGCAGTAGTTTCCGATGCACATCTGGTGTCATTCTGTAATCTGTGGACAATCAGAGTGTTGATGAAACACAGAAATTGCATCGGGATTGAATACAAGAGTCACCAAGAGCACTTTCCTCCATGGCAGTAATGTCTCAAAGTGTTTACGCTTTGATCATTCCCTGGAAGACCAGTAGTAGTTTCCGATGCACATCTGGGGGCATTTTGTAATTTGTGGACAATTAGAGTGTTGATGAAACACAGAAATTGCAATGGGATTGAATACAACAGTCTCCATGCGCACTTTCCTCCATGGGAGTAATGTCTAAAACAGTCTACGATTTGATCGTACCCACCAAAACCAGTACTAGTTTGCGATGCACATCTGGAGGCATTCTGAAATATGTGGACCTTCAAAGTGTTGATGAAGCAGAAATTGCCTCGGGATTGAATACAACAGTAATCATACGCATTTTCATCCATGGGAGTAATGTCACAAACAGTCTACGCTTTGATCGTTCCCTGGAAGACCAGTAGTAGTTTCCGATGCACATCTGGTATCACTCTGTAATGTGTGGACTATCAGAGTGTTGTTGAAACACAGAAATTGCATCGGGATTGTATACAACAGTCACCATGCGCAATTTTCCTCCATGGGAGTAATGTCTCAAACAGTCTACGCTTTGATCGTTCCCTGGAAGACCAGTAGTAGTTTCCGATGCACATCTGGGGTTATTCTGTAATGTGTGGAATAGCAGAGTGTTGATGAAACACATATATTGCATCTCGATTGAATACACCAGTCACCATGCGAACTTTCCTCCATGGGAGTAATGCCTCAAACATTCTACTCTTTGATCGTTCCTTGGAAGACCAGTAGTAGTTTCCGATGCACGTCTTGGGTTATTCTGTAATGTGTGGAATATCAGAGTGTTGATGAAACACAGATATTGCATCGGGATTGAATACAACAGTCACCATGCGCAATTTTCCTCCATGGGAGTAATGTCTCAAACAGTCTACACTTTGATCGTTCCCTGGAAGACGAGTAGTAGTTTCCTATGCACATCTGGAGGCATTCTGTAATCTGTGGACTATCAGAGTGTTGTTGAAACACAGAAATTGCATCGGGATAGAATACAACAGTCACCATGCGCACTTTCCTTCATGGGAGTAATGTCTCAAACAGTCTACGCTTTGATCGTTCCCTAGAAGACCAGTAATAGCTTCCGATGCACATCGGAAGGCATTCTCTAACGTGTGGACTATCAGAGTGTTGATGAAACACAGATATGGCATCGGGATTGAATGCAACAGTCACCATGCCCACTTTCCTCCACGGCAGTAATGTCTCAAGCAGTCTACGCTTTGATCGTTCCCTGGAAGACCAGTAGTAGTTTCCGATGCACATGTGGAGTCATTCTGTATTGTGTGGACTATCCGAGTGTTGATGAAACACAGATATTGCATCTGGATTGAATACAGCAGTCACCATGCGCACTTTCTTCCATGGGAGTAATGTCTCAAACAGTTTACGCTTTGATCGTTCCCTGGAAGACCAGAAGGAGTTTCCGATGCAAATCATGGGGCCTTCTGTAATGTGTGGACTATCAGAGTGTTGATGAAACACAGAAATATCATCGGGATTGAATGCAACAGTCACCATGCGCACTTTCCTCCATTGGGGTAATGTCTAAAACAGTCTACGGTTTGATCGTTACCTGGAGGACAAGCAGTAGTTTCCGATGCACATCTGGTGTCATTCTGTAATCTGTGGACAATCAGAGTGTTGATGAAACACAGATATTGCATCGGGATTGAATACAACAGTCACCAAGAGCACTTTCCTCCATGGCAGTAATGTCCCAAACTGTTTACGCTTTGATCGTTCCCTGGAAGACCAGTAGTAGTTTCCGATGCACATCTGGGGGCATTCTGTAATCTGTGGACAATTAGAGTGTTGATGAAACACAGAAATTGCAACGGGATTGAATACAACAGTCTCCATGCGCACTTTCCTCCATGGGAGTAATGTCTCAAACAGTCTACGATTTGATCGTACCCAGCAAAACCAGTACTAGTTTCCGATGCACATCTGGAGGCATTCTGAAATCTGTGGACCTTCAAAGTGTTGATGAAACACAGAAATTGCCTCGGGATTGAATACAACAGTAATCATACGCATTTTCATCCATGGGAGTAATATCACAAACAGTCTACGCTTTGATCGTCCCCTGGAAGACCAGTAGTAGTTTCCGATGCACATCTGGAGGCATTCTGTAATCTGTGAACTATCAGAGTGTTGTTGAAACACATATATTGCATCTCGATTGAATACACCAGTCACCATGCGAACTTCCCTCCATGGGAGTAATGCCTCAAACATTCTACTCTTTGATCGTTCCTTGGAAGACCAGTAGTAGTTTCCGATGCACGTCTTGGGTTATTCTGTAATGTGTGGAATATCAGAGTGTTGATGAAACACAGATATTGCATCGGGATTGAATACAACAGTCACCATGCGCAATTTTCCTCCATGGGAGTAATGTCTCAAACAGTCTACACTTTGATCGTTCCCTGGAAGACGAGTAGTAGTTTCCTATGCACATCTGGAGGCATTCTGTAATCTGTGGACTATCAGAGTGTTGTTGAAACACAGAAATTGCATCGGGATTGAATACAACAGTCACCATGCGCACTTTCCTCCATGGGAGTAATGCCTCAAACAGTCTACGCTTTGATCGTTCCCTGTAAGACGAGTAGTAGTTTCCGATGCACATCTGGAGGCATTCTGTAACCTGTGAACTATCAGAGTGTTGTTGAAACACATAAATTGCATCTCGATTGAATACACCAGTCACCATGCGCACTTCCTTCCATGGGAGTAATGCCTCAAACATTCTACTCTTTGATCGTTCCTTGGAAGACCAGTGGTAGTTTCCGATGCACATCTGGGGTTATTCTGTAATGTGTGGAATATCAGAGTGTTGATGAAACACAGAAATTGCATCGGGATTGAATACAACAGTCACCATGCGCAATTTTCCTCCATGGGAGTAATGTCTCAAACAGTCTACGATTCGATCGTTCCCTGGAAGACCAGTAGTAGCTTCCGATGCACATCTGGGGGCATTCTGTAATGTGTAGACTATCAGAGTGTTTATAAAACACAGACATTGCATCGGGATTGAATACAACAGTCACAATGCGCACTTTCCTCCATGGGGGTAATGTCTCAAAAAGTTTACGCTTTGATCGTTCCCTGGAAGACCAGTAATAGTTTCCGATGCACATCTGATGGCATTATCTAACGTGTGGACTATCAGAGTGTTGATGAAACACAGAAATATCATCGGGATTGAATAGAACAGTTACCATGCGCACTTTCCTCATTGGGAGTAATGTCTCAAACAGTCTACGCTTTGATCGTTACCTGGAGGACAAGCAGTACTTTCCGTCGCACATCTGGTGTCATTCTGTAATCTGTGGGCAATCAGAGTGTTGATGAAACACAGAAATTGCATCGGGATTGAATACAACAGTCACCAAGAGCACTTTCCTCCATGGCAGTCATGTCTCAAACTGTTTCCGCTTTGATCGTTCCCTGGAAGACCAGTAGTAGTTTCCGATGCACATCTGGTTGCATTCTGTAATCTGTGGACAATTAGAGTGTTGATGAAACACAGAAATTGCATCGGGATTGAATACAACAGTCTCCATGCGCACTTTCCTCCATGGGAGTAATGTCTTAAACAGTCTACGATTTGATCGTACCCAGCAAAACCAGTACTAGTTTCCGATGCACATCTGGAGGCTTTCTGAAATCTGCGGACCTTCAAAGTGTTGATGAAACACAGAAATTGCCTCGGGATTGAATACAACAGTAATCATACGCATTTTCCTCCATGGGAGTAATGTCACAAACAGTCTACGCTTTGATCGTTCCCTGGAAGACGAGTAGTAGTTTCCGATGCACATCTGGAGGCATTCTGTAATCTGTGAACTATCAGAGTGTTGTTGAAACACATAAATTGCATCTCGATTGAATACACCAGTCACCATGCGCACTTAACTCCGTGGGAGTAATGCCTCAAACATTGTACGCTTTGATCGTTCCCTGGAAGACCAGTAGTAGTTTCCGATGCACATCTGGGGTTATTCTGTAACGTGTGGAATATCAGAGTGTTGATGAAACACAGAAATTGCATCGGGATTGAATACAACAGTCACCATGCGCAATTTTCCTCCATGGGAGTAATGTCTCAAACAGTCTACACCTTGATCGTTCCCTGAAGACGAGTAGTAGTTTCCGATGCACATCTGGAGGCATTCTGTAATCTGTGGACTATCAGAGTGTTGTTGAAACACAGAAATTGCATCGGGATTGAATACAACAGTCACCATGCGCACTTTCCTCCATGGGAGGAATGAATCAAACAGTCTACGCTTTGATCGTTCCCTAGAAGACCAGTAATAGCTTCCGATGCACATCTGATGGCATTCTCTAACGTGTGGACTATCAGAGTGTAGATGAAACACAGAACTTGCATCGGGATTGAATGCAACAGTCACCATGCCCACTTTCCTCCATGGCAGTAATGTCTCAAGCAGTCTACGCTTTGATCGTTCCCTGGAAGACCAGTAGTAGTTTCCGATGCACATGTGGAGTCATTCTGTATTGTGTGGACTATCCGAGTGTTGATGAAACACAGAAATTGCATCTGGATTGAATACAGCAGTCACCATGCGCACATTCCTCCATGGGAGTAATGTCTCAAACAGTTTACGCTTTGATCGTTCCCTGGAAGACCAGAAGGAGTTTCCGATGCACAGCATGGGGCATTCTGTAATGTGTGGACTATCAGAGTGTTGATGAAACACAGAAATTGCATCGTGATTGAATAAACAGTCACCATGCGCACTTTCCTCCATGGGACTAATGTCTCAGAGTCTACGCTTTGATCGTTCCCTGGAAGACCAGTAGTAGTTTCCGATGCACATCTGGGGTTATTCTGTAATATGTGGAATATCAGAGTGTTGATGAAACACTGAAATTGCATTGGGATTGAATACAACAGTCACCATGCGCAATTTTCCTCCATGGGAGTAATGTCTCAAACAGTCTACACTTTGATCGTTCCCTGGAAGACCAGTAGTAGTTTCCGATGCACATCTGTGGGCATTCTGTAATGTGTGGACTATCAGAGTGTTGATAAAACACAGACATTGCATCGGGATTGAATACAACAGTCACAATGCGCACTTTCCTCCATGGGGGTAATGTCTCAAACAGTTTAAGCTTTGATCGTTCCCTGGAAGACCAGTAATAGTTTCCGATGCACATCTGATGGCATTATCTAACGTGTGGACTATCAGAGTGTTGATGAAACACAGAAATATCATCGGGATTGAGTGCAACAATCACCATGCGCACTTTCCTCCATGGGAGTAATGTCTCAAACAGTCTACGCTTTGATCGTCACCTGGAGGACAAGCAGTAGCTTCTGATGCACATCTGGTGTCATTCTGTAATCTGTGGACAATCAGAGTGTTGATGAAACACAGAAATTGCATCGGGACAGAATACAACAGTCACCAAGAGCACTTTCCTCCATGGCAGTAATGTCTCAAACTGTTTACGCTTTGATCGTTCCCTGGAAGTCCAGTAGTAGTTTCCGATGCACATCTGGGGGCATTCTGTAATCTGTGGACAATTAGGGTGATGATGAAACACAGAAATTGCAACGGGATTGAATACAACAGTCTCCATGCGCACTTTCCTCCATGGGAGTAATGTCTTAAACAGTCTACGATTTGATCGTACCCAGCAAAACCAGTACTAGTTTCCGATGCACATCTGGAGGCATTCTGAAATCTGTGGACCTTAAAAGTGTTGTTGAAACACAGAAATTGCAACGGGATTGAATACAACAGTCTCCATGCGCACTTTCCTCCATGGGAGTAATGTCTTAAACAGTCTACGATTTGATCGTACCCAGCAAAACCAGTACTAGTTTCCGATGCACATCTGGAATCATTCTGAAATCTGTGGACCTTAAAAGTGTTGTTGAAACACAGAAATTGCCTCGGGATTGAATACAACAGTAATCATACGCATTTTCCTCCATGGCAGTAATGTCACAAACAGTCTACGCTTTGATCGTTCCCTGGAAGACGAGTAGTAGTTTCCGATGCACATCTGGAGGCATTCTGTAATCTGTGAACTATCAGAGTGTTGTTGAAACACATAAATTGCATCTCGATTGAATACACCAGTCACCATGCGCACTTCCGTCCATGGGAGTAATGCCTCAAACATTCTACGCTTTGATCGTTCCCTGGAAGACCAGTAGTAGCTTCCGATGCACATCTGGGGGCATTCTGTAATGTGTAGACTATCAGAGTGTTTATAAAACACAGACATTGCATCGGGATTGAATACAACAGTCACAATGCGCACTTTCCTCCATAGGGGTAATGTCTCAAACAGTTTACGCTTTGATCGTTCCCTGGAAGACCAGTAATAGTTTCCGATGCACATCGGATGGCTTTATCTAACGTGTGGACTATCAGAGTGTTGATGAAACACAGAAATATCATCGGGATTGAATGCAACAGGCACCATGCGCACTTTCCTCATTGGGAGTAATGTCTCAAACAGTCTACGCTTTGATCGTTACCTGGAGGACAAGCAGTAGTTTCCGATGCACATCTGGTGTCATTCTGTAATCTGTGGACAATCAGAGTGTTGATGAAACACAGAAATTGCAACGGGATTGAATACAACAGTCTCCATGCGCACTTTCCTCCATGGGAGTAATGTCTTAAACAGTCTACGATTTGATCGTACCCAGCAAAACCAGTACTAGTTTCCGATGCACTACTGGAGGCTTTCTGAAATCTGCGGACCTTCAAAGTGTTGATGAAACACAGAAATTGCCTCGGGATTGAATACAACAGTAACCATACGCATTTTCCTCCATGGGAGTAATGTCACAAACAGTCTACGCTTTGATCGTTCCCTGGAAGACGAGTAGTAGTTTCCTATGCACATCTGGAGGCATTCTGTAATCTGTGGACTATCAGAGTGTTGTTGAAACACAGAAATTGCATCGGGATTGAATACAACAGTCACCATGCGCACTTTCCTCCATGGGAGTAATGTCTCAAACAGTCTTCGCTTTGATCGTTCCCTAGAAGACCAGTAATAGCTTCCGATGCACATCGGAAGGCATTCTCTAACGTGTGGACTATCAGAGTGTTGATGCAACACAGAAATTGCATCGGGATTGAATGCAACAGTCACCATGCCCACTTTCCTCCACGGCAGTAATGTCTCAAGCAGTCTACGCTTTGATCGTTCCCTGGAAGACCAGTAGTAGTTTCCGATGCACATGTGGAGTCATTCTGTATTGTGTGGACTATCCGAGTGTTGATGAAACACAGAAATTGCATCTGGATTGAATACAGCAGTCACCATGCGCACTTTCCTCCATGGGAGTAATGTCTCAAACAGTTTACGCTTTGATCGTTCCCTGGAAGACCAGAAGTAGTTTCCGATGCAAATCACGGGGCCTTCTGTAATGTGTGGACTATCAGAGTGTTGATGAAACACAGAAATTGCATCGTGATTGAATACAACAGTCACCATGCGCACTTTCCTCCATCTGACTAATGTCTCAGAGTCTACGCTTTGATCGTTCCCTGGAAGACCAGTAGTAGTTTCCGATGCACATCTGGGGGCATTCTGTAATCTGTGGACAATTAGAGTGTTGATGAAACAGAGAAATTGCAACGGGATTTAATACAACAGTCTCCATGCGCACTTTTCTCCATGGGAGTAATGTCTCAAACAGTCTACGATTTGATGGTACCCAGCAAAACCAGTACTAGTTTCCGATGCACATCTGGAGGCATTCTGAAATCTGTGGCCCTTCAAAGTGTTGATGAAACTCAGAAATTGCCTCGGGATTGAATACAACAGTAATCATACGCATTTTCCTCCATGGGAGTAATGTCACAAACAGTCTACGCTTTGATCGTTCCCTGGAAGACCAGTAGTAGTTTCCGATGCACATCTGGTGTCATTCTGTAATGTGTGGACTATCAGAGTGTTGTTGAAACACAGAAATTGCATCGGGATTGTATACAACAGTCACCATGCGAAATTTTCCTCCATGGGAGTAATGTCTCAAACAGTCTACGCTTTGATCGTTCCCTGGAAGACGAGTAGTAGTTTCCGATGCACATCTGGAGGCATTCTGTAATCTGTGAACTATCAGAGTGTTGTTGAAACACATAAATTGCATCTCGATTGAATACACCAGTCACCATGCGCACTTCCTTCCATGGGAGTAATGCCTCAAACATTCTACTCTTTGATCGTTCCTTGGAAGACCAGTAGTAGTTTCCGATGCACATCTGGGGTTATCCTGTAATGTGTGGAATATCAGAGTGTTGATGAAACACAGAAATTGCATCGGGATTGAATACAACAGTCACCATGCGCAATTTTCCTCCATGGGAGTAATGTCTCAAACAGTCTACGCTTTGATCGTTCCCTGGAAGACCAGTAGTAGCTTCCGATGCACATCTGGGGGCATTCTGTAATGTGTAGACTATCAGAGTGTTTATAAAACACAGACATTGCATCGGGATTGAATACAACAGTCACAATGCGCACTTTCCTCCATGGGGGTAATGTCTCAAACAGTCTACGCTTTGATCGTTACCTGGAGGACAAGCAGTAGTTTCCGATGCACATCTGGTGTCATTCTGTAATCTGTGGACAATCAGAGTGTTGATGAAACACAGAAATTGCATCGGGATTGAATACAACAGTCACCATAGCACTTTCCTCCATGGCAGTCATGTCTCAAACTGTTTACGCTTTGATCGTTCCCTGGAAGACCAGTAGTAGTTTCCGATGCACATCTGGTTGCATTCTGTAATCTGTGGACAATTAGAGTGTTGATGAAACACAGAAATTGCAACGGGATTGAATACAACAGTCTCCATGCGCACTTTCCTCCATGGGAGTAATGTCTTAAACAGTCTACGATTTGATCGTACCCAGCAAAACCAGTACTAGTTTCCGATGCACATCTGGAGGCTTTCTGAAATCTGCGGACCTTCAAAGTGTTGATGAAACACAGAAATTGCCTCGGGATTGAATACAACAGTAATCATACGCATTTTCCTCCATGGGAGTAATGTCACAAACAGTCTACGCTTTGATCGTTCCCTGGAAGACGAGTAGTAGTTTCCGATGCACATCTGGAGGCATTCTGTAATCTGTGAACTATCAGAGTGTTGTTGAAACACATAAATTGCATCTCGATTGAATACACCAGTCACCATGCGCACTTCACTCCGTGGGAGTAATGCCTCAAACATTGTACGCTTTGATCGTTCCCTGGAAGACCAGTAGTAGTTTCCGATGCACATCTGGGGTTATTCTGTAACGTGTGGAATATCAGAGTGTTGATGAAACACAGAAATTGCATCAGGATTGAATACAACAGTCACCATGCGCAATTTTCCTCCATGGGAGTAATGTCTCAAACAGTCTACACCTTGATCGTTCCCTGAAGACGAGTAGTAGTTTCCGATGCACATCTGGAGGCATTCTGTAATCTGTGGACTATCAGAGTGTTGTTGAAACACAGAAATTGCATCGGGATTGAATACAACAGTCACCATGCGCACTTTCCTCCATGGGAGGAATGAATCAAACAGTCTACGCTTTGATCGTTCCCTAGAAGACCATTAATAGCTTCCGATGCACATCTGATGGCATTCTCTAACGTGTGGACTATCAGAGTGTAGATGAAACACAGAACTTGCATCGGGATTGAATGCAACAGTCACCATACCCACTTTCCGCCATGGCAGTAATGTCTCAAGCAGTCTACGCTTTAATCGTTCCCTGGAAGACCAGTAGTAGTTTCCGATGCACATGTGGAGTCATTCTGTATTGTGTGGACTATCCGAGTGTTGATGAAACACAGAAATTGCATCTGGATTGAATACAGCAGTCACCATGCGCACATTCCTCCATGGGAGTAATGTCTCAAACAGTTTACGCTTTGATCGTTCCCTGGAAGACCAGAAGGAGTTTCCGATGCACAGCATGGGGCATTCTGTAATGTGTGGACTATCAGAGTGTTGATGAAACACAGAAATTGCATCGTGATTGAATAAACAGTCACCATGCGCACTTTCCTCCATGGGACTAATGTCTCAGAGTCTACGCTTTGATCGTTCCCTGGAAGACCAGTAGTAGTTTCCGATGCACATCTGGGGTTATTCTGTAATATGTGGAATATCAGAGTGTTGATGAAACACTGAAATTGCATCGGGATTGAATACAACAGTCACCATGCGCAATATTTCTCCATGGGAGTAATGTCTCAAACAGTCTACACTTTGATCGTTCCCTGGAAGACCAGTAGTAGTTTCCGATGCACATCTGTGGGCATTCTGTAATGTGTGGACTATCAGAGTGTTGATAAAACACAGACATTGCATCGGGATTGAATACAACAGTCACAATGCGCACTTTCCTCCATGGGGGTAATGTCTCAAACAGTTTAAGCTTTGATCGTTCCCTGGAAGACCAGTAATAGTTTCCGATGCACATCTGATGGCATTATCTAACGTGTGGACTATCAGAGTGTTGATGAAACACAGAAATATCATCGGGATTGAGTGCAACAATCACCATGCGCACTTTCCTCCATGGGAGTAATGTCTCAAACAGTCTACGCTTTGATCGTCACCTGGAGGACAAGCAGTAGCTTCTGATGCACATCTGGTGTCATTCTGTAATCTGTGGACAATCAGAGTGTTGATGAAACACAGATATTGCATCGGGACAGAATACAACAGTCACCAAGAGCACTTTCCTCCATGGCAGTAATGTCTCAAACTGTTTACGCTTTGATCGTTCCCTGGAAGACCAGTAGTAGTTTCCGATGCACATCTGGGGGCATTCTGTAATCTGTGGACAATTAGGGTGATGATGAAACACAGAAATTGCAACGGGATTGAATACAACAGTCTCCATGCGCACTTTCCTCCATGGGAGTAATGTCTTAAACAGTCTACGATTTGATCGTACCCAGCAAAACCAGTACTAGTTTCCGATGCACATCTGGAGGCATTCTGAAATCTGTGGACCTTAAAAGTGTTGCTGAAACACAGAAATTGCAACGGGATTGAATACAACAGTCTCCATGCGCACTTTCCTCCATGGGAGTAATGTCTTAAACAGTCTACGATTTGATCGTACCCAGCAAAACCACAACTAGTTTCCGATGCACATCTGGAATCATTCTGAAATCTGTGGACCTTAAAAGTGTTGTTGAAACACAGAAATTGCCTCGGGATTGAATACAACAGTAATCATACGCATTTTCCTCCATGGCAGTAATGTCACAAACAGTCTACGCTTTGATCGTTCCCTGGAAGACGAGTAGTAGTTTCCGATGCACATCTGGAGGCATTCTGTAATCTGTGAACTATCAGAGTGTTGTTGAAACACATAAATTGCATCTCGATTGAATACACCAGTCACCATGCGCACTTCCCTCCATGGGAGTAATGCCTCAAACATTCTACGCTTTGATCGTTCCCTGGAAGACCAGTAGTAGCTTCCGATGCACATCTGGGGGCATTCTGTAATGTGTAGACTATCAGAGTGTTTATAAAACACAGACATTGCATCGGGATTGAATACAACAGTCACAATGCGCACTTTCCTCCATAGGGGTAATGTCTCAAACAGTTTACGCTTTGATCGTTCCCTGGAAGACCAGTAATAGTTTCCGATGCACATCGGATGGCTTTATCTAACGTGTGGACTATCAGAGTGTTGATGAAACACAGAAATATCATCGGGATTGAATGCAACAGGCACCATGCGCACTTTCCTCATTGGGAGTAATGTCTCAAACAGTCTACGCTTTGATCGTTACCTGGAGGACAAGCAGTAGTTTCCGATGCACATCTGGTGTCATTCTGTAATCTGTGGACAATCAGAGTGTTGATGAAACACAGAAATTGCAACGGGATTGAATACAACAGTCTCCATGCGCACTTTCCTCCATGGGAGTAATGTCTTAAACAGTCTACGATTTGATCGTACCCAGCAAAACCAGTACTAGTTTCCAATGCACTACTGGAGGCTTTCTGAAATCTGCGGACCTTCAAAGTGTTGATGAAACACAGAAATTGCCTCGGGATTGAATACAACAGTAACCATACGCATTTTCCTCCATGGGAGTAATGTCACAAACAGTCTTCGCTTTGATCGTTCCCTAGAAGACGAGTAGTAGTTTCCGATGCACATCTGGAGGCATTCTGTAATCTGTGAACTATCAGAGTGTTGTTGAAACACATAAATTGCATCTCGATTGAATACACCAGTCACCATGCGCACTTCCTTCCATGGGAGTAATGCCTCAAACATTCTACTCTTTGATCGTTCCTTGGAAGACCAGTAGTAGTTTCCGATGCACATCTGGGGTTATCCTGTAATGTGTGGAATATCAGAGTGTTGATGAAACACAGAAATTGCATCGGGATTGAATACAACAGTCACCATGCGCAATTTTCCTCCATGGGAGTAATGTCTCAAACAGTCTACGCTTTGATCGTTCCCTGGAAGACCAGTAGTAGCTTCCGATGCACATCTGGGGGCATTCTGTAATGTGTAGACTATCAGAGTGTTTATAAAACACAGACATTGCATCGGGATTGAATACAACAGTCACAATGCGCACTTTCCTCCATGGGGGTAATGTCTCAAACAGTTTACGCTTTGAACGTTCCCTGGAAGACCAGTAATAGTTTCCGATGCACATCTGATGGCATTATCTAACGTGTGGACTATCAGAGTGTTGATGAAACACAGAAATATCATCGGGATTGAATGCAACAGTCACCATGCGCACTTTCCTCATTGGGAGTAATGTCTCAAACAGTCTACGCTTTGATCGTTACCTGGAGGACAAGCAGTAGTTTCCGATGCACATCTGGTGTCATTCTGTAATCTGTGGACAATCAGAGTGTTGATGAAACACAGAAATTGCATCGGGATTGAATACAACAGTCACCATAGCACTTTCCTCCATGGCAGTCATGTCTCAAACTGTTTACGCTTTGATCGTTCCCTGGAAGACCAGTAGTAGTTTCCGATGCACATCTGGTTGCATTCTGTAATCTGTGGACAATTAGAGTGTTGATGAAACACAGAAATTGCAACGGGATTGAATACAACAGTCTCCATGCGCACTTTCCTCCATGGGAGTAATGTCTTAAACAGTCTACGATTTGATCGTACCCAGCAAAACCAGTACTAGTTTCCGATGCACATCTGGAGGCTTTCTGAAATCTGCGGACCTTCAAAGTGTTGATGAAACACAGAAATTGCCTCGGGATTGAATACAACAGTAATCATACGCATTTTCCTCCATGGGAGTAATGTCACAAACAGTCTACGCTTTGATCGTTCCCTGGAAGACGAGTAGTAGTTTCCGATGCACATCTGGAGGCATTCTGTAATCTGTGAACTATCAGAGTGTTGTTGAAACACATAAATTGCATCTCGATTGAATACACCAGTCACCATGCGCACTTCACTCCATGGGAGTAATGCCTCAAACATTGTACGCTTTGATCGTTCCCTGGAAGACCAGTAGTAGTTTCCGATGCACATCTGGGGTTATTCTGTAATGTGTGGAATATCAGAGTGTTGATGAAACACAGAAATTGCATCGGGATTGAATACAACAGTCACCATGCGCAATTTTCCTCCATGGGAGTAATGTCTCAAACAGTCTACACCTTGATCGTTCTCTGAAGACGAGTAGTAGTTTCCGATGCACATCTGGAGGCATTCTGTAATCTGTGGACTATCAGAGTGTTGTTGAAACACAGAAATTGCATCGGGATTGAATACAACAGTCACCATGCGCACTTTCCTCCATGGGAGTAATGAATCAAACAGTCTACGCTTTGATCGTTCCCTAGAAGACCAGTAATAGCTTCCGATGCACATCTGATGGCATTCTCTAACGTGTGGACTATCAGAGTGTAGATGAAACACAGAACTGGCATCGGGATTGAATGCAACAGTCACCATGCCCACTTTCCTCCATGGCAGTAATGTCTCAAGCAGTCTACGCTTTGATCCTTCCCTGGAAGACCAGTAGTAGTTTCCGATGCACATGTGGAGTCATTCTGTATTGTGTGGACTATCCGAGTGTTGATGAAACACAGAAATTGCATCTGGATTGAATACAGCAGTCACCATGCGCACTTTCCTTCATGGGAGTAATGTCTCAAACAGTTTACGCTTTGATCGTTCCCTGGAAGACCAGAAGGAGTTTCCTATGCACATCATGGGGCATTCTGTAATGTGTGGACTATCAGAGTGTTGATGAAACACAGAAATTGCAAAGTGATTGAATACAACAGTCACCATGCGCACTCTCCTCCATGGGACTAATGTCTCAGAGTCTACGCTTTGATCGTTCCCTGGAAGACCAGTAGTAGTTTCCGATGCACATCTGGGGTTATTCTGTAGTATGTGGAATATCAGAGTGTTGATGAAACACAGAAATTGCATCGGGATTGAATACAACAGTCAACATGCGCTATTTTCCTCCATGGGAGTAATGTCTCAAACAGTCTACACTTTGATCGTTCCCTTGAAGACCAGTAGTAGTTTCCGATGAACATCTGTGGGCATTCTGTAATGTGTGGACTATCAGAGTGTTGATAAAACACAGACATTGCATCGGGATTGAATACAACAGTCACAATGCGCACTTTCCTCCATGGGGGTAATGTCTCAAACAGTTTACGCTTTGATCGTTCCCTGGAAGACCAGTAATAGTTTCCGATGAACATCTGATGGCATTATCTAACGTGTGGACTATCAGAGTGTTGATGAAACACAGAAATATCATCGGGATTGAGTGCAACAATCACCATGCGCACTTTCCTCCATGGGAGTAATGTCTCAAACAGTCTACGCTTTGGTCGTCACCTGGAGGACAAGCAGTAGCTTCTGATGCACATCTGGTGTCATTCTGTAATCTGTGGACAATCAGAGTGTTGATGAAACACAGAAATTGCATCGGGACAGAATACAACAGTCACCAAGAGCACTTTCCTCCATGGCAGTAATGTCTCAAACTGTTTACGCTTTGATCGTTCCCTGGAAGACCAGTAGTAGTTTCCGATGCACATCTGGGGGCATTCTGTAATCTGTGGACAATTAGAGTGATGATGAAACACAGAAATTGCAACGGGATTGAATACAACAGTCTCCATGCGCACTTTCCTCCATGGGAGTAATGTCTTAAACAGTCTACGATTTGATCGTACCCAGCAAAACCAGTACTAGTTTCCGATGCACATCTGGAGGCATTCTGAAATCTGTGGACCTTAAAAGTGTTGTTGAAACACAGAGATTGCCTCGGGATTGAATACAACAGTAATCATACGCATTTTCCTCCATGGCAGTAATGTCACAAACAGTCTACGCTTTGATCGTTCCCTGGAAGACGAGTAGTAGTTTCCGATGCACATCTGGAGGCATTCTGTAATCTGTGAACTATCAGAGTGTTGTTGAAACACATAAATTGCATCTCGATTGAATACACCAGTCACCATGCGCACTTCCCTCCATGGGAGTAATGCCTCAAACATTCTACGCTTTGATCGTTCCCTGGAAGACCAGTAGTAGCTTCCGATGCACATCTGGGGGCATTCTGTAATGTGTAGACTATCAGAGTGTTTATAAAACACAGACATTGCATCGGGATTGAATACAACAGTAACCATACGCATTTTCCTCCATGGGAGTAATGTCACAAACAGTCTACGCTTTGATCGTTCCCTGGAAGACGAGTAGTAGTTTCCTATGCACATCTGGAGGCATTCTGTAATCTGTGGACTATCAGAGTGTTGTTGAAACACAGAAATTGCATCGGGATTGAATACAACAGTCACCATGCGCACTTTCCTCCATGGGAGTAATGTCTCAAACAGTTTTCGCTTTGATCGTTCCCTAGAAGACCAGCAATAGCTTTCGATGCACATCGGAAGGCATTCTCTAACGTGTGGACTATCAGAGTGTTGATGCAACACGGAAATTGCATCGGGATTGAATACAGCAGTCACCATGCGCACTTTCCTCCATGGGAGTAGTGTCTCAAACAGTTTACGCTTTGATCGTTCCCTGGAAGACCAGAAGTAGTTTCCGATGCAAATCACGGGGCCGTCTGTAATGTGTGGACTATCAGAGTGTTGATGAAACACAGAAATTGCATCGTGATTGAATACAACAGTCACCATGCGCACTTTCCTCCATTTGACTAATGTCTCAGAGTCTACGCTTTGATCGTTCCCTGGAAGACCAGTAGTAGTTTCCGATGCACATCTGGGGGCATTCTGTAATCTGTGGACAATTAGAGTGTTGATGAAACAGAGAAATTGCAACGGGATTTAATACAACAGTCTCCATGCGCACTTTTCTCCATGGGAGTAATGTCTCAAACAGTCTACGATTTGATGGTACCCAGCAAAACCAGTACTAGTTTCCGATGCACATCTGGAGGCATTCTGAAATCTGTGGACCTTCAAAGTGTTGATGATACTCAGAAATTGCCTCGGGATTGAATACAACAGTAATCATACGCATTTTCCTCCATGGGAGTAATGTCACAAACAGTCTACGCTTTGATCGTTCCCTGGAAGACGAGTAGTAGTTTCCGATGCACATCGGAAGGCATTCTCTAACGTGTGGACTATCAGAGTGTTGATGCAACACAGAAATTGCATCGGGATTGAATGCAACAGTCACCATGCCCACTTTCCTCCATAGGGGTAATGTCTCAAACAGTTTACGCTTTGATCGTTCCCTGGAAGACCAGTAATAGTTTCCGATGCACATCGGATGGCTTTATCTAACGTGTGGACTATCAGAGTGTTGATGAAACACAGAAATATCATCGGGATTGAATGCAACAGGCACCATGCGCACTTTCCTCATTGGGAGTTATGTTTTAAACAGTCTACGCTTTGATCGTTACCTGGAGGACAAGCAGTAGTTTCCGATGCACATCTGGTGTCATTCTGTAATCTGTGGACAATCAGAGTGTTGATGAAACACAGAAATTGCAACGGGATTGAATACAACAGTCTCCATGCGCACTTTCCTCCATGGGAGTAATGTCTTAAACAGTCTAAGATTTGATCGTACCCAGCAAAACCAGTACTAGTTTCCGATGCACTACTGGAGGCTTTCTGAAATCTGCGGACCTTCAAAGTGTTGATGAAACACAGAAATTGCCTCGGGATTGAATACAACAGTAACCATACGCATTTTCCTCCATGGGAGTAATGTCACAAACAGTCTACGCTTTGATCGTTCCCTGGAAGACGAGTAGTAGTTTCCTATGCACATCTGGAGGCATTCTGTAATCTGTGGACTATCAGAGTGTTGTTGAAACACAGAAATTGCATCGGGATTGAATACAACAGTCACCATGCGCACTTTCCTCCATGGGAGTAATGTCTCAAACAGTCTTCGCTTTGATCGTTCCCTAGAAGACCAGTAATAGCTTCCGATGCACATCGGAAGGCATTCTCTAACGTGTGGACTATCAGAGTGTTGATGCAACACAGAAATTGCATCGGGATTGAATGCAACAGTCACCATGCCCACTTTCCTCCACGGCAGTAATGTCTCAAGCAGTCTACGCTTTGATCGTTCCCTGGAAGACCAGTAGTAGTTTCCGATGCACATGTGGAGTCATTCTGTATTGTGTGGACTATCCGAGTGTTGATGAAACACAGAAATTGCATCTGGATTGAATACAGCAGTCACCATGCGCACTTTCCTCCATGGGAGTAATGTCTCAAACAGTTTACGCTTTGATCGTTCCCTGGAAGACCAGAAGTAGTTTCCGATGCAAATCACGGGGCCTTCTGTAATGTGTGGACTATCAGAGTGTTGATGAAACACAGACATTGCATCGTGATTGAATACAACAGTCACCATGCGCACTTTCCTCCATTTGACTAATGTCTCAGAGTCTACGCTTTGATCGTTCCCTGGAAGACCAGTAGTAGTTTCCGATGCACATCTGGGGGCATTCTGTAATCTGTGGACAATTAGAGTGTTGATGAAACAGAGAAATTGCAACGGGATTTAATACAACAGTCTCCATGCGCACTTTTCTCCATGGGAGTAATGTCTCAAACAGTCTACGATTTGATGGTACCCAGCAAAACCAGTACTAGTTTCCGATGCACATCTGGAGGCATTCTGAAATCTGTGGACCTTCAAAGTGTTGATGAAACTCAGAAATTGCCTCGGGATTGAATACAACAGTAATCATACGCATTTTCCTCCATGGGAGTAATGTCACAAACAGTCTACGCTTTGATCGTTCCCTGGAAGACCAGTAGTAGTTTCCGATGCACATCTGGTGTCATTCTGTAATGTGTGGACTATCAGAGTGTTGTTGAAACACAGAAATTGCATCGGGATTGTATACAACAGTCACCATGCGAAATTTTCCTCCATGGGAGTAATGTCTCAAACAGTCTACGCTTTGATCGTTCCCTGGAAGACGAGTAGTAGTTTCCGATGCACATCTGGAGGCATTCTGTAATCTGTGAACTATCAGAGTGTTGTTGAAACACATAAATTGCATCTCGATTGAATACACCAGTCACCATGCGCACTTCCTTCCATGGGAGTAATGCCTCAAACATTCTACTCTTTGATCGTTCCTTGGAAGACCAGTAGTAGTTTCCGATGCACATCTGGGGTTATCCTGTAATGTGTGGAATATCAGAGTGTTGATGAAACACAGAAATTGCATCGGGATTGAATACAACAGTCACCATGCGCAATTTTCCTCCATGGGAGTAATGTCTCAAACAGTCTACGCTTTGATCGTTCCCTGGAAGACCAGTAGTAGCTTCCGATGCACATCTGGGGGCATTCTGTAGTGTGTAGACTATCAGAGTGTTTATAAAACACAGACATTGCATCGGGATTGAATACAACAGTCACAATGCGCACTTTCCTCCATGGGGGTAATGTCTCAAACAGTTTACGCTTTGATCGTTCCCTGGAAGACCAGTAATAGTTTCCGATGCACATCTGATGGCATTATCTAACGTGTGGACTATCAGAGTGTTGATGAAACACAGAAATATCATCGGGATTGAATGCAACAGTCACCATGCGCACTTTCCTCATTGGGAGTAATGTCTCAAACAGTCTACGCTTTGATCGTTACCTGGAGGACAAGCAGTAGTTTCCGATGCACATCTGGTGTCATTCTGTAATCTGTGGACAATCAGAGTGTTGATGAAACACAGAAATTGCATCGGGATTGAATACAACAGTCACCATAGCACTTTCCTCCATGGCAGTCATGTCTCAAACTGTTTACGCTTTGATCGTTCCCTGGAAGACCAGTAGTAGTTTCCGATGCACATCTGGTTGCATTCTGTAATCTGTGGACAATTAGAGTGTTGATGAAACACAGAAATTGCAACGGGATTGAATACAACAGTCTCCATGCGCACTTTCCTCCATGGGAGTAATGTCTTAAACAGTCTACGATTTGATCGTACCCAGCAAAACCAGTACTAGTTTCCGATGCACATCTGGAGGCTTTCTGAAATCTGCCGACCTTCAAAGTGTTGATGAAACACAGAAATTGCCTCGGGATTGAATACAACAGTAATCATACGCATTTTCCCCCATGGGAGTAATGTCACAAACAGTCTACGCTTTGATCGTTCCCTGGAAGACGAGTAGTAGTTTCCGATGCACATCTGGAGGCATTCTGTAATCTGTGAACTATCAGAGTGTTGTTGAAACACATAAATTGCATCTCGATTGAATACACCAGTCACCATGCGCACTTCACTCCATGGGAGTAATGCCTCAAACATTGTACGCTTTGATCGTTCCCTGGAAGACCAGTAGTAGTTTCCGATGCACATCTGGGGTTATTCTGTAATGTGTGGAATATCAGAGTGTTGATGAAACACAGAAATATCATCGGGATTGAATGCAACAGGCACCATGCGCACTTTCCTCATTGGGAGTTATGTTTTAAACAGTCTACGCTTTGATCGTTACCTGGAGGACAAGCAGTAGTTTCCGATGCACATCTGGTGTCATTCTGTAATCTGTGGACAATCAGAGTGTTGATGAAACACAGAAATTGCAACGGGATTGAATACAACAGTCTCCATGCGCACTTTCCTCCATGGGAGTAATGTCTTAAACAGTCTAAGATTTGATCGTACCCAGCAAAACCAGTACTAGTTTCCGATGCACTACTGGAGGCTTTCTGAAATCTGCGGACCTTCAAAGTGTTGATGAAACACAGAAATTGCCTCGGGATTGAATACAACAGTAACCATACGCATTTTCCTCCATGGGAGTAATGTCACAAACAGTCTACGCTTTGATCGTTCCCTGGAAGACGAGTAGTAGTTTCCTATGCACATCTGGAGGCATTCTGTAATCTGTGGACTATCAGAGTGTTGTTGAAACACAGAAATTGCATCGGGATTGAATACAACAGTCACCATGCGCACTTTCCTCCATGGGAGTAATGTCTCAAACAGTCTTCGCTTTGATCGTTCCCTAGAAGACCAGTAATAGCTTCCGATGCACATCGGAAGGCATTCTCTAACGTGTGGACTATCAGAGTGTTGATGCAACACAGAAATTGCATCGGGATTGAATGCAACAGTCACCATGCCCACTTTCCTCCACGGCAGTAATGTCTCAAGCAGTCTACGCTTTGATCGTTCCCTGGAAGACCAGTAGTAGTTTCCGATGCACATGTGGAGTCATTCTGTATTGTGTGGACTATCCGAGTGTTGATGAAACACAGAAATTGCATCTGGATTGAATACAGCAGTCACCATGCGCACTTTCCTCCATGGGAGTAATGTCTCAAACAGTTTACGCTTTGATCGTTCCCTGGAAGACCAGAAGTAGTTTCCGATGCAAATCACGGGGCCTTCTGTAATGTGTGGACTATCAGAGTGTTGATGAAACACAGACATTGCATCGTGATTGAATACAACAGTCACCATGCGCACTTTCCTCCATTTGACTAATGTCTCAGAGTCTACGCTTTGATCGTTCCCTGGAAGACCAGTAGTAGTTTCCGATGCACATCTGGGGGCATTCTGTAATCTGTGGACAATTAGAGTGTTGATGAAACAGAGAAATTGCAACGGGATTTAATACAACAGTCTCCATGCGCACTTTTCTCCATGGGAGTAATGTCTCAAACAGTCTACGATTTGATGGTACCCAGCAAAACCAGTACTAGTTTCCGATGCACATCTGGAGGCATTCTGAAATCTGTGGACCTTCAAAGTGTTGATGAAACTCAGAAATTGCCTCGGGATTGAATACAACAGTAATCATACGCATTTTCCTCCATGGGAGTAATGTCACAAACAGTCTACGCTTTGATCGTTCCCTGGAAGACCAGTAGTAGTTTCCGATGCACATCTGGTGTCATTCTGTAATGTGTGGACTATCAGAGTGTTGTTGAAACACAGAAATTGCATCGGGATTGTATACAACAGTCACCATGCGAAATTTTCCTCCATGGGAGTAATGTCTCAAACAGTCTACGCTTTGATCGTTCCCTGGAAGACGAGTAGTAGTTTCCGATGCACATCTGGAGGCATTCTGTAATCTGTGAACTATCAGAGTGTTGTTGAAACACATAAATTGCATCTCGATTGAATACACCAGTCACCATGCGCACTTCCTTCCATGGGAGTAATGCCTCAAACATTCTACTCTTTGATCGTTCCTTGGAAGACCAGTAGTAGTTTCCGATGCACATCTGGGGTTATCCTGTAATGTGTGGAATATCAGAGTGTTGATGAAACACAGAAATTGCATCGGGATTGAATACAACAGTCACCATGCGCAATTTTCCTCCATGGGAGTAATGTCTCAAACAGTCTACGCTTTGATCGTTCCCTGGAAGACCAGTAGTAGCTTCCGATGCACATCTGGGGGCATTCTGTAGTGTGTAGACTATCAGAGTGTTTATAAAACACAGACATTGCATCGGGATTGAATACAACAGTCACAATGCGCACTTTCCTCCATGGGGGTAATGTCTCAAACAGTTTACGCTTTGATCGTTCCCTGGAAGACCAGTAATAGTTTCCGATGCACATCTGATGGCATTATCTAACGTGTGGACTATCAGAGTGTTGATGAAACACAGAAATATCATCGGGATTGAATGCAACAGTCACCATGCGCACTTTCCTCATTGGGAGTAATGTCTCAAACAGTCTACGCTTTGATCGTTACCTGGAGGACAAGCAGTAGTTTCCGATGCACATCTGGTGTCATTCTGTAATCTGTGGACAATCAGAGTGTTGATGAAACACAGAAATTGCATCGGGATTGAATACAACAGTCACCATAGCACTTTCCTCCATGGCAGTCATGTCTCAAACTGTTTACGCTTTGATCGTTCCCTGGAAGACCAGTAGTAGTTTCCGATGCACATCTGGTTGCATTCTGTAATCTGTGGACAATTAGAGTGTTGATGAAACACAGAAATTGCAACGGGATTGAATACAACAGTCTCCATGCGCACTTTCCTCCATGGGAGTAATGTCTTAAACAGTCTACGATTTGATCGTACCCAGCAAAACCAGTACTAGTTTCCGATGCACATCTGGAGGCTTTCTGAAATCTGCCGACCTTCAAAGTGTTGATGAAACACAGAAATTGCCTCGGGATTGAATACAACAGTAATCATACGCATTTTCCCCCATGGGAGTAATGTCACAAACAGTCTACGCTTTGATCGTTCCCTGGAAGACGAGTAGTAGTTTCCGATGCACATCTGGAGGCATTCTGTAATCTGTGAACTATCAGAGTGTTGTTGAAACACATAAATTGCATCTCGATTGAATACACCAGTCACCATGCGCACTTCACTCCATGGGAGTAATGCCTCAAACATTGTACGCTTTGATCGTTCCCTGGAAGACCAGTAGTAGTTTCCGATGCACATCTGGGGTTATTCTGTAATGTGTGGACTATCAGAGTGTTGTTGAAACACAGAAATTGCATCGGGATTGAATACAACAGTCACCATGCGCACTTTCCTCCATGGGAGTAATGAATCAAACAGTCTACGCTTTGATCGTTCCCTAGAAGACCAGTAATAGCTTCCGATGCACATCTGATGGCATTCTCTAACGTGTGGACTATCAGAGTGTAGATGAAACACAGAACTGGCATCGGGATTGAATGCAACAGTCACCATGCCCACTTTCCTCCATGGCAGTAATGTCTCAAGCAGTCTACGCTTTGATCCTTCCCTGGAAGACCAGTAGTAGTTTCCGATGCACATGTGGAGTCATTCTGTATTGTGTGGACTATCCGAGTGTTGATGAAACACAGAAATTGCATCTGGATTGAATACAGCAGTCACCATGCGCACTTTCCTCCATGGGAGTAATGTCTCAAACAGTTTACGCTTTGATCGTTCCCTGGAAGACCAGAAGGAGTTTCCTATGCACATCATGGGGCATTCTGTAATGTGTGGACTATCAGAGTGTTGATGAAACACAGAAATTGCATCGTGATTGAATACAACAGTCACCATGCGCACTCTCCTCCATGGGACTAATGTCTCAGAGTCTACGCTTTGATCGTTCCCTGGAAGACCAGTAGTAGTTTCCGATGCACATCTGGGGTTATTCTGTAGTATGTGGAATATCAGAGTGTTGATGAAACACAGAAATTGCATCGGGATTGAATACAACAGTCAACATGCGCTATTTTCCTCCATGGGAGTAATGTCTCAAACAGTCTACACTTTGATCGTTCCCTTGAAGACCAGTAGTAGTTTCCGATGCACATCTGTGGGCATTCTGTAATGTGTGGACTATCAGAGTGTTGATAAAACACAGACATTGCATCGGGATTGAATACAACAGTCACAATGCGCACTTTCCTCCATGGGGGTAATGTCTCAAACAGTTTACGATTTGATCGTTCCCTGGAAGACCAGTAATAGTTTCCGATGCACATCTGATGGCATTATCTAACGTGTGGACTATCAGAGTGTTGATGAAACACAGAAATATCATCGGGATTGAGTGCAACAATCACCATGCGCACTTTCCTCCATGGGAGTAATGTCTCAAACAGTCTACGCTTTGGTCGTCACCTGGAGGACAAGCAGTAGCTTCTGATGCACATCTGGTGTCATTCTGTAATCTGTGGACAATCAGAGTGTTGATGAAACACAGAAATTGCATCGGGACAGAATACAACAGTCACCAAGAGCACTTTCCTCCATGGCAGTAATGTCTCAAACTGTTTACGCTTTGATCGTTCCCTGGAAGACCAGTAGTAGTTTCCGATGCACATCTGGGGGCATTCTGTAATCTGTGGACAATTAGAGTGATGATGAAACACAGAAATTGCAACGGGATTGAATACAACAGTCTCCATGCGCACTTTCCTCCATGGGAGTAATGTCTTAAACAGTCTACGATTTGATCGTACCCAGCAAAACCAGTACTAGTTTCCGATGCACATCTGGAGGCATTCTGAAATCTGTGGACCTTAAAAGTGTTGTTGAAACACAGAAATTGCCTCGGGTTTGAATACAACAGTAATCATACGCATTTTCCTCCATGGCAGTAATGTCACAAACAGTCTACGCTTTGATCGTTCCCTGGAAGACGAGTAGTAGTTTCCGATGCACATCTGGAGGCATTCTGTAATCTGTGAACTATCAGAGTGTTGTTGAAACACATAAATTGCATCTCGATTGAATACACCAGTCACCATGCGCACTTCCCTCCATGGGAGTAATGCCTCAAACATTCGACGCTTTGATCGTTCCCTGGAAGACCAGTAGTAGCTTCCGATGCACATCTGGGGGCATTCTGTAATGTGCAGACTATCAGAGTGTTTATAAAACACAGACATTGCATCGGGATTGAATACAACAGTCACAATGCGCACTTTCCTCCATGGGGGTAATGTCTCAAACAGTTTACGCTTTGATCGTTCCCTGGAAGACCAGTAATAGTTTCCGATGCACATCGGATGGCATTATCTAACGTGTGGACTATCAGAGTGTTGATGAAACACAGATATATCATCGGGATTGAATGCAACAGTCACCATGCGCACTTTCCTCATTGGGAGTAATGTCTCAAACAGTCTACGCTTTGATCGTTACCTGGAGGACAAGCAGTAGTTTCCGATGCACATCTGGTGTCATTCTGTAATCTGTGGACAATCAGAGTGTTGATGAAACACAGAAATTGCATCGGGATTGAATACAACAGTCACCAAGAGCACTTTCCTCCATGGCAGTCATGTCTCAAACTGTTTACGCTTTGATCGTTCCCTGGAAGACCAGTAGTAGTTTCCGATGCACATCTGGGGGCATTCTGTAATCTGTGGACAATTAGAGTGTTGATGAAACACAGAAATTGCAACGGGATTGAATACAACAGTCTCCATGCGCACTTTCCTCCATGGGAGTAATGTCTTAAACAGTCTACGATTTGATCGTACCCAGCAAAACCAGTACTAGTTTCCGATGCACTACTGGAGGCTTTCTGAAATCTGCGGACCTTCAAAGTGTTGATGAAACACAGAAATTGCCTCGGGATTGAATACAACAGTAATCATACGCATTTTCCTCCATGGGAGTAATGTCACAAACAGTCTACGCTTTGATCGTTCCCTGGAAGACGAGTAGTAGTTTCCTATGCACATCTGGAGGCATTCTGTAATCTGTGGACTATCAGAGTGTTGTTGAAACACAGAAATTGCATCGGGATTGAATACAACAGTCACCATGCGCACTTTCCTCCATGGGAGTAATGTCTCAAACAGTCTTCGCTTTGATCGTTCGCTAGAAGACCAGTAATAGCTTCCGATGCACATCTGCCGGCATTCTCTAACGTGTGGACTACCAGAGTGTTGATGCAACACAGAAATTGCATCGGGATTGAATGCAACAGTCACCATGCCCACTTTCCTCCACGGCAGTAATGTCTCAAGCAGTCTACGCTTTGATCGTTCCCTGGAAGACCAGTAGTAGTTTCCGATGCACATGTGGAGTCATTCTGTATTGTGTGGACTATCCGAGTGTTGATGAAACACAGAAATTGCATCTGGATTGAATACAGCAGTCACCATGCGCACTTTCCTCCATGGGAGTAATGTCTCAAACAGTTTACGCTTTGATCGTTCCCTGGAAGACCAGAAGTAGTTTCCGATGCAAATCACGGGGCCTTCTGTAATGTGTGGACTATCAGAGTGTTGATGAAACACAGAAATTGCATCGTGATTGAATACAACAGTCACCATGCGCACTTTCCTCCATTTGACTAATGTCTCAGAGTCTACGCTTTGATCGTTCCCTGGAAGACCAGTAGTAGTTTCCGATGCACACCTGGGGGCATTCTGTAATCTGTGGACAATTAGAGTGTTGGTGAAACAGAGAAATTGCAACGGGATTGAGTACAACAGTCTCCATGCGCACTTTCCTCCATGGGAGTAATGTCTCAAACAGTCTACGATTTGATCGTACCCAGCAAAACCAGTACTAGTTTCCGATGCACATCTGGAGGCATTCTGAAATCTGTGGACCTTCAAAGTGTTGATGAAACACAGAAATTGCCTCGGGATTGAATACAACTGTAATCATACGCATTTTCCTCCATGGGAGTAATGTCACAAACAGTCTACGCTTTGATCGTTCCCTGGAAGACCAGTAGTAGTTTCCGATGCACATCTGGTGTCATTCTGTAATGTGTGGACTATCAGAGTGTTGTTGAAACACAGAAATTGCATCTCGATTGACTACACCAGTCACCATGCGCACATCCTTCCATGGGAGTAATGCCTCAATCATTCTACTCTTTGATCGTTTCTTGGAAGACCAGTAGTAGTTTCCGATGCACATCTGGGGTTATTCAGTAATGTGTGGAATATCAGAGTGTTGATGAAACACAGAAATTGCATCGGGATTGAATACAACAGTCACCATGCGCAATTTTCCTCCATGGGAGTAATGTCTCAAATAGTCTACGCTTTGATCGTTCCCTGGAAGACCAGTAGTAGCTTCCGATGCACATCTGGGGGCATTCTGTAATGTGTAGACTATCAGAGTGTTTATAAAACACAGACATTGCATCGGGATTGAATACAACAGTCACAATGCGCACTTTCCTCCATGGGGGTAATGTCTCAAACAGTTTACGCTTTGATCGTTCCCTGGAAGACCAGTAATAGTTTCCGATGCACATCTGATGGCATTATCTAACGTGTGGACTATCAGAGTGTTGATGAAACACGGAAATATCATCGCGATTGAGTGCAACAATCACCATGCGCACTTTCCTCCAAGGGAGTAATGTCTCAAACAGTCTACGCTTTGATCGTTCCCTGGAAGACCAGTAGTAGTTTCCGATGCACATCTGGGGTTATTCTGTAGTATGTGGAATATCAGAGTGTTGATGAAACACAGAAATGGCATCGGGACTGAATACAACAGTCACCAAGAGCACTTTCCTCCATGGCAGTCATGTCTCAAACTTTTTACGCTTTGATCGTTCCCTGGAAGACCAGTAGTAGTTTCCGATGCACATCTGGGGGCATTTGTAATCTGTGGACAATTAGAGTGATGATGAAACACAGAAATTGCAACGGGATTGAATACAACAGTCTCCATGCGCACTTTCCTCCATGGGAGTAATGTCTTAAACAGTCTACGATTTGATCGTACCCAGCAAAACCAGTACTAGTTTCCGATGCACATCTGGAGGCATTCTGAAATCTGTGGACCTTCAAAGTGTTGATGAAACACAGAAATTGCCTCGGGATTGAATACAACAGTAATCATACGCATTTTCCTCCATGGGAGTAATGTCACAAACAGTCTACGCTTTGATCGTTCCCTGGAAGACGAGTAGTAGTTTCCGATGCACATCTGGAGGTTTCTGTAATCTGTGAACTATCAGAGTGTTGTTGAAACACATATATTGCATCTCGATTGAATACACCAGTCACCATGCGCACTTTCCTCCATGGGAGTAATGCCTCAAACATTCTACGCTTTGATCGTTCCCTGGAAGACCAGTAGTAGCTTCCGATGCACATCTGGGGGCATTCTGTAATGTGTAGACTATCAGAGTGTTTATAAAACACAGACATTGCATCGGGATTGAATACAACAGTCACAATGCGCACTTTCCTCCATGGGGGTAATGTCTCAAACAGTTTACGCTTTGATCGTTCCCTGGAAGACCAATAATAGTTTCCGATGCACATCGGATGGCATTATCTAACGTGTGGACTATCAGAGTGTTGATGACACACAGAAATATCATCGGGATTGAATGCAACAGTCACCATGCGCACTTTCCTCATTGGGAGTAATGTCTCAAACAGTCTACGCTTTGATCGTTACCTGGAGGACAAGCAGTAGTTTCCGATGCACATCTGGTGTCATTCTGTAATCAGTGGACAATCAGAGTGTTGATGAAACACAGAAATTGCATCGGGATTGAATACAACAGTCACCAAGAGCACTTTCCTACATGGCAGTCATGTCTCAAACTGTTTACGCTTTGATCGTTCCCTGGAAGACAAGTAGTAGTTTCCGATGCACATCTGGGGGCATTCTGTAATCTGTGCACAATTAGAGTGTTGATGAAACACAGAAATTGCAACGGGATTGAATACAACAGTCTCCATGCGCACTTTCCTCCATGGGAGTAATGTCTTAAACAGTCTACGATTTGATCGTACGCAGCAAAACCAGTACTAGTTTCCGATGTACATCTGGAGGCTTTCTGAAACCTGCGGACCTTCAAAGTGTTGATGAAACACAGAAATTGCCTCGGGATTCAATACAACAGTAATCATACGCATTTTCCTCCATGGCAGTAATGTCACAAACAGTCTACGCTTTGATCGTTCCCTGGAAGACGAGTAGTAGTTTCCGATGCACATCTGGAGGCATTCTGTAATGTGTAGACTATCAGAGTGTTTATAAAACACAGACATTGCATCGGGATTGAATACAACAGTCACAATGCGCACTTTCCTCCATGGGGGTAATGTCTCAAACAGTTTACGCTTTGATCGTTCCCTGGAAGACCAGTAATAGTTTCCGATGCACATCGGATGGCATTATCTAACGTGTGGACTATCAGAGTGTTGATGAAACACAGATATATCATCGGGATTGAATGCAACAGTCACCATGCGCACTTTCCTCATTGGGAGTAATGTCTCAAACAGTCTACGCTTTGATCGTTACCTGGAGGACAAGCAGTAGTTTCCGATGCACATCTGGTGTCATTCTGTAATCTGTGGACAATCAGAGTGTTGATGAAACACAGAAATTGCATCGGGATTGAATACAACAGTCACCAAGAGCACTTTCCTCCATGGCAGTCATGTCTCAAACTGTTTACGCTTTGATCGTTCCCTGGAAGACCAGTAGTAGTTTCCGATGCACATCTGGGGGCATTCTGTAATCTGTGGACAATTAGAGTGTTGATGAAACACAGAAATTGCAACGGGATTGAATACAACAGTCTCCATGCGCACTTTCCTCCATGGGAGTAATGTCTTAAACAGTCTACGATTTGATCGTACCCAGCAAAACCAGTACTACTTTCCGATGCACTACTGGAGGCTTTCTGAAATCTGCGGACCTTCAAAGTGTTGATGAAACACAGAAATTGCCTCGGGATTGAATACAACAGTAATCATACGCATTTTCCTCCATGGGAGTAATGTCACAAACAGTCTACGCTTTGATCGTTCCCTGGAAGACGAGTAGTAGTTTCCTATGCACATCTGGAGGCATTCTGTAATCTGTGGACTATCAGAGTGTTGTTGAAACACAGAAATTGCATCTCGATTGAATACACCAGTCACCATGCGCACTTCCCTCCATGGGAGTAATGCCTCAAACATTCGACGCTTTGATCGTTCCCTGGAAGACCAGTAGTAGCTTCCGATGCACATCTGGGGGCATTCTGTAATGTGTAGACTATCAGAGTGTTTATAAAACACAGACATTGCATCGGGATTGAATACAACAGTCACAATGCGCACTTTCCTCCATGGGGGTAATGTCTCAAACAGTTTACGCTTTGATCGTTCCCTGGAAGACCAGTAATAGTTTCCGATGCACATCGGATGGCATTATCTAACGTGTGGACTATCAGAGTGTTGATGAAACACAGATATATCATCGGGATTGAATGCAACAGTCACCATGCGCACTTTCCTCATTGGGAGTAATGTCTCAAACAGTCTACGCTTTGATCGTTACCTGGAGGACAAGCAGTAGTTTCCGATGCACATCTGGTGTCATTCTGTAATCTGTGGACAATCAGAGTGTTGATGAAACACAGAAATTGCATCGGGATTGAATACAACAGTCACCAAGAGCACTTTCCTCCATGGCAGTCATGTCTCAAACTGTTTACGCTTTGATCGTTCCCTGGAAGACCAGTAGTAGTTTCCGATGCACATCTGGGGGCATTCTGTAATCTGTGGACAATTAGAGTGTTGATGAAACACAGAAATTGCAACGGGATTGAATACAACAGTCTCCATGCGCACTTTCCTCCATGGGAGTAATGTCTTAAACAGTCTACGATTTGATCGTACCCAGCAAAACCAGTACTAGTTTCCGATGCACTACTGGAGGCTTTCTGAAATCTGCGGACCTTCAAAGTGTTGATGAAACACAGAAATTGCCTCGGGATTGAATACAACAGTAATCATACGCATTTTCCTCCATGGGAGTAATGTCACAAACAGTCTACGCTTTGATCGTTCCCTGGAAGACGAGTAGTAGTTTCCTATGCACATCTGGAGGCATTCTGTAATCTGTGGACTATCAGAGTGTTGTTGAAACACAGAAATTGCATCGGGATTGAATACAACAGTCACCATGCGCACTTTCCTCCATGGGAGTAATGTTTCAAACAGTCTTCGCTTTGATCGTTCGCTAGAAGACCAGTAATAGCTTCCGATGCACATCTGCCGGCATTCTCTAACGTGTGGACTACCAGAGTGTTGATGCAACACAGAAATTGCATCGCGATTGAATGCAACAGTCACCATGCCCACTTTCCTCCACGGCAGTAATGTCTCAAGCAGTCTACGCTTTGATCGTTCCCTGGAAGACCAGTAGTAGTTTCCGATGCACATGTGGAGTCATTTTGTATTGTGTGGACTATCCGAGTGTTGATGAAACACAGAAATTGCATCTGGATTGAATACAGCAGTCACCATGCGCACTTTCCTCCATGGGAGTAATGTCTCAAACAGTTTACGCTTTGATCGTTCCCTGGAAGACCAGAAGTAGTTTCCGATGCAAATCACGGGGCCTTCTGTAATGTGTGGACTATCAGAGTGTTGATGAAACACAGAAATTGCATCGTGATTGAATACAACAGTCACCATGCGCACTTTCCTCCATTTGACTAATGTCTCAGAGTCTACGCTTTGATCGTTCCCTGGAAGACCAGTAGTAGTTTCCGATGCACACCTGGGGGCATTCTGTAATCTGTGGACAATTAGAGTGTTGGTGAAACAGAGAAATTGCAACGGGATTGAGTACAACAGTCTCCATGCGCACTTTCCTCCATGGGAGTAATGTCTCAAACAGTCTACGATTTGATCGTACCCAGCAAAACCAGTACTAGTTTCCGATGCACATCTGGAGGCATTCTGAAATCTGTGGACCTTCAAAGTGTTGATGAAACACAGAAATTGCCTCGGGATTGAATACAACTGTAATCATATGCATTTTCCTCCATGGGAGTAATGTCACAAACAGTCTACGCTTTGATCGTTCCCTGGAAGACCAGTAGTAGTTTCCGATGCACATCTGGTGTCATTCTGTAATGTGTGGACTATCAGAGTGTTGTTGAAACACAGAAATTGCATCTCGATTGACTACACCAGTCACCATGCGCACTTCCTTCCATGGGAGTAATGCCTCAATCATTCTACTCTTTGATCGTTTCTTGGAAGACCAGTAGTAGTTTCCGATGCACATCTGGGGTTATTCAGTAATGTGTGGAATATCAGAGTGTTGATGAAACACAGAAATTGCATCGGGATTGAATACAACAGTCACCATGCGCAATTTTCCTCCATGGGAGTAATGTCTCAAATAGTCTACGCTTTGATCGTTCCCTGGAAGACCAGTAGTAGCTTCCGATGCACATCTGGGGGCATTCTGTAATGTGTAGACTATCAGAGTGTTTATAAAACACAGACATTGCATCGGGATTGAATACAACAGTCACAATGCGCACTTTCCTCCATGGGGGTAATGTCTCAAACAGTTTACGCTTTGATCGTTCCCTGGAAGACCAGTAATAGTTTCCGATGCACATCTGATGGCATTATCTAACGTGTGGACTATCAGAGTGTTGATGAAACACGGAAATATCATCGCGATTGAGTGCAACAATCACCATGCGCACTTTCCTCCAAGGGAGTAATGTCTCAAACAGTCTACGCTTTGATCGTCACCTGGAGGACAAGCAGTAGCTTCTGATGCACATCTGGTGTCATTCTGTAATCTGTGGACAATCAGAGTGTTGATGAAACACAGAAATGGCATCGGGACTGAATACAACAGTCACCAAGAGCACTTTCCTCCATGGCAGTCATGTCTCAAACTTTTTACGCTTTGATCGTTCCCTGGAAGACCAGTAGTAGTTTCCGATGCACATCTGGGGGCATTTGTAATCTGTGGACAATTAGAGTGATGATGAAACACAGAAATTGCAACGGGATTGAATACAACAGTCTCCATGCGCACTTTCCTCCATGGGAGTAATGTCTTAAACAGTCTACGATTTGATCGTACCCAGCAAAACCAGTACTAGTTTCCGATGCACATCTGGAGGCATTCTGAAATCTGTGGACCTTCAAAGTGTTGATGAAACACAGAAATTGCCTCGGGATTGAATACAACAGTAATCATACGCATTTTCCTCCATGGGAGTAATGTCACAAACAGTCTACGCTTTGATCGTTCCCTGGAAGACGAGTAGTAGTTTCCGATGCACATCTGGAGGTTTCTGTAATCTGTGAACTATCAGAGTGTTGTTGAAACACATATATTGCATCTCGATTGAATACACCAGTCACCATGCGCACTTTCCTCCATGGGAGTAATGCCTCAAACATTCTACGCTTTGATCGTTCCCTGGAAGACCAGTAGTAGCTTCCGATGCACATCTGGGGGCATTCTGTAATGTGTAGACTATCAGAGTGTTTATAAAACACAGACATTGCATCGGGATTGAATACAACAGTCACAATGCGCACTTTCCTCCATGGGGGTAATGTCTCAAACAGTTTACGCTTTGATCGTTCCCTGGAAGACCAATAATAGTTTCCGATGCACATCGGATGGCATTATCTCACGTGTGGACTATCAGAGTGTTGATGACACACAGAAATATCATCGGGATTGAATGCAACAGTCACCATGCGCACTTTCCTCATTGGGAGTAATGTCTCAAACAGTCTACGCTTTGATCGTTACCTGGAGGACAAGCAGTAGTTTCCGATGCACATCTGGTGTCATTCTGTAATCAGTGGACAATCAGAGTGTTGATGAAACACAGAAATTGCATCGGGATTGAATACAACAGTCACTAAGAGCACTTTCCTACATGGCAGTCATGTCTCAAACTGTTTACGCTTTGATCGTTCCCTGGAAGACAAGTAGTAGTTTCCGATGCACATCTGGGGGCATTCTGTAATCTGTGCACAATTAGAGTGTTGATGAAACACAGAAATTGCAACGGGATTGAATACAACAGTCTCCATGCGCACTTTCCTCCATGGGAGTAATGTCTTAAACAGTCTACGATTTGATCGTACGCAGCAAAACCAGTACTAGTTTCCGATGTACATCTGGAGGCTTTCTGAAACCTGCGGACCTTCAAAGTGTTGATGAAACACAGAAATTGCCTCGGGATTCAATACAACAGTAATCATACGCATTTTCCTCCATGGGAGTAATGTCACAAACAGTCTACGCTTTGATCGTTCCCTGGAAGACGAGTAGTAGTTTCCTATGCACATCTGGAGGCATTCTGTAATCTGTGGACTATCAGAGTGTTGTTGAAACACAGAAATTGCATCGGGATTGAATACAACAGTCACCATGCGCACTTTCCTCCATGGGAGTAATGTCTCAAACAGTCTTCGCTTTGCTCGTTCGCTAGAAGACCAGTCATAGCTTCCGATGCACATCGGAAGGCATTCTCTAACGTGTGAACTATCAGAGTGTTGATGCAACACAGAAATTGCATCGGGATTGAATGCAACAGTCACCATGCCCACTTTCCTCCACGGCAGTAATGTCTCAAGCAGTCTACACTCTGATCGCTCCCTGGAAGACCAGTAGTAGTTTCCGATGCACATGTGGAGTCATTCTGTATTGTGTGGACTATCCGAGTGTTGATGAAACACAGAAATTGCATCTGGATTGAATACAGCAGTCACCATGCGCACTTTCCTCCATGGGAGTAATGTCTCAAACAGTTTACGCTTTGATCGTTCCCTGGAAGACCAGAAGTAGTTTCCGATGCAAATCACGGGGCCTTCTGTAATGTGTGGACTATCAGAGTGTTGATAAACACAGAAATTGCATCGTGACTGAATACAACAGTCACCATGCGCACTTTCCGCCATTTGACTAATGTCTCAGAGTCTACGCTTTGATCGTTCCCTGGAAGACCAGTAGTAGTTTCCGATGCACATCTGCGGTTATTCTGTAATATGTGGAATATCAGAGTGTTGATGAAACACAGAAATTGCATTGGGATTGAATACAACAGTCACCATGCTCAATTTTCCTCCATGGGAGTAATGTCTCAAAGAGTCTACACTTTGATCGTTCCGTGGAAGACCAGTAGTAGTTTCCGATGCACATCTGGGGGCATTCTGTAATGTGTAGACTATCTGAGTGTTGACAAAACACAGACATTGCATCGGGACTGAATACAACAGTCACAATGCGCACTTTCCTCCATGGGGGTAATGTCTCAAACAGTTTACGCTTTGATCGTTCCCTGGAAGACCAGTAATAGTTTCCGATGCACATCTGATGGCATTATCTAACGTGTGGACTATCAGAGTGTTGATGAAACACAGAAATTGCAACGGGATTGAATACAACAGTCTCCATGCGCACTTTCCTCCATGGGAGTAATGTCTCAAACAGTCTACGATTTGATCGTACCCAGCAAAACCAGTACTAGTTTCCGATGCACATCTGGAGGCATTCTGAAATCTGTGGACCTCAAAGTGTTGATGAAACACAGAAATTGCCTCGGGATTGAATACAACAGTAATCATACGCATTTTCCTCCATGGGAGTAAAGTCACAAACAGTCTACGCTTTGATCGTTCCCTGGTAGACCAGTAGTAGTTTCCGATGCACATCTGGTGTCATTCTGTAATGTGTGGACTATCAGAGTGTTGTTGAAACACAGAAATTGCATCGGGATTGTATACAACAGTCACCATGCGCAATTTTCCTCCATGGGAGTAATGTCTCAAACAGTCTACGCTTTGATCGTTCCCTGGAAGACGAGTAGTAGTTTCCGATGCACATCTGGTAGCATTCTGTTATCTGTGAACTACCAGAGTGTTGTTGAAACACATAAAATGCATCTCGATTGAATACACCAGTCACCATGCGCACTTCACTCCATGGGAGTAATGCCTCAAACATTCTACGCTTTGATCGTTCCCTGGAAGACCAGTAGTAGCTTCCGATGCACATCTTTGGGCATTCTGTAATGTGTAGACTATCAGAGTGATTATAAAACACAGACATTGCATCGGGATTGAATACAACAGTCACAATGCGCACTTTCCTCCATGGGGGTAATGTCTCAAACAGTTTACGCTTTGATCGTTCCCTGGAAGACCAGTAATAAGTTCCGATGCACATCTGATGGCATTATCTAACGTGTGGACTATCAGAGTGTTAATGAAACACAGAAATATCATCGGGATTGAATGCAAGAGTCACCATGCGCACTTTCCTCATTGGGAGTAATGTTTCAAACAGTCTACACCTTGATCGTTCCCTGAAGACGAGTAGTAGTTTCCGATGCACATCTGGAGGCATTCTGTAATCTGTGAACTGTCAGAGTGTTGTTGAAACACATAAATTGAATCTCGATTGAATACACCAGTCACCATGCGCACTTCACTCCATGGGAGTAATGCCTCAAACATTCTACGCTTTGATCGTTCCCTGGAAGACCAGTAGTAGTTTCCGATGAACATCTGGGGTTATTCTGTAATGTGTGGAATATCAGAGTGTTGATAAAACACAGAAATTGCATCGGGATTGAATACAACAGTCACCATGCGCAATTTTCCTCCATGGGAGTAATGTCTCAAACAGGCTACACGTTGATCGTTCCCTGAAGACGAGTAGTAGTTTCCGATACACATCGGGAGGCATTCTGTAATCTGTGGACTATCAGAGTGTTGTTGAAACACAGAAATTGCATCGGGATTGAATACAACAGTCACCATGCGCACTTTCCTCCATGGGAGTAATGCCTCAAACAGTCTACGCTTTGATCGTTCCCTAGAAGACCAGTAATAGCTTCCGATGCACATCTGATGGCATTCTCTAACGTGTGCACTATCAGAGTGTTGATGAAACACAGAACTTGCATCGGGATTGAATGCAACAGTCACCATGCCCACTTTCCTCCATGGCAGCAATGTCTCAAGCAGTCTACGCTTTGATCGTTCCCTGGAAGACCAGTAGTAGTTTCCGATGCACATCTGGGGTTATTCTGTAATATGTGGAATATCAGAGTGTTGATGAAACACAGAAATTGCATCGGGATTGAATACAACAGTCACCATGCGCAATTTTCCTCCATGGGAGTAATGTCTCAAACAGTCTACACTTTGATCGTTCCCTGAAAGACCAGTAGTAGTTTCCGATGCACATCTGTGGGCATTCTGTAATGTGTGGACTATCAGAGTGTTGATAAAACACAGACATTGCATCGGGATTGAATACAACAGTCACAATGCGCACTTTCCTCCATGGGGTTAATGTCTCAAACAATTTACGCTTTGATCGTTTCCTGGTGGATCAGTAGTAGTTTCCGATTCCATCTGGAGGCATTCTGTAAGCTGTGGACCTTCAAAGTGTTGATGAAACACAGAAATTGCATCGGGGTTGAATACAACAGTCACCATACGCACTTTCCTCCATGGGAGTAATGTCTCAAACAGTCTACGCTTTGATCGTTCCCTGGAGGACAAGTAGTAGTTTCCGATGCACATCTGGGGGCATTCTGTAATGTGTGGACTATCAGAGTGTTGGTGAAACACAGAAATTGCATCGGGATTGAATACAACAGTCACCATGCGCACTTTCCTCCATGGGAGTAATGTCTCAAACAGTCTACGCTTTGATCGTTCCCTGGAAGAACAGTAATAGCTTCCGATGCACATCTGATAGCATTCTCTAACGTGTGGACTATCAGAGTGTTTATGAAACACAGAAATTGCATCGGGATTGAATGCAACAGTCACCATGCGCACTTCCCTCCATGGCAGTAATGTCAGAAGCAGTCTACACTTTGATCGTTTCCTGGAAGACCAGTAGTAGTTTCCGATGCACATCTGGAGTCATACTGTAATGTGTGGACTATCAGTGTGTTGATGAAACACAGAAATTGCATCTGGATTGAATACAGCAGTCACCATGCGCACTTTCCTCCATGGGAGTAATGTCTCAAACAGTCTACGAAGAAGGTAGCAGTTTCCGATGCACATCTGGGGGCCTTCTGTAATGTGTGGACTATCAGAGTGTTGATGAAACACAGAAATTGCATCGGGATTGAATACAACAGTCACCATGCGCACTTTCCTCCATGGCAGTAATGTCTCAAACAGTCTACGCTTTGATCATTCCCTGGAAGACTAGTAGTAGTTTCCGATGCACATCTGGATGCATTCTGTAATCTGTGGACTGTCAGAGTGTTGTTGAAACACAGAAATTGCATCGGGATTGAATACAACAGTCACCATACGCACTTTCCTCCATGGGAGTAATGTCTCAAACAGTCTACGCTTTGATCGTTCCCTGGAAGACCAGTAGTAGTTTCCGATGCCTATCTGTAGGCATTCTGTAATCAGTGGACTGTCAGAGTGTTGTTGAAACAAATAAATTGCATCGGGATTGAATACAACAGTCACCATGCGCACTTTCCTCCATGGGAGTAGTGTCTCAAACAGTCTACGCTTTGATCGATTCCCAGGAGACCAGTAGTAGTTTCCAATGCAGATCTGGAGGCATTCTGTAATCTGTGGACCTTCAAAGTGTTGATGAAACACTGAAATTGAATCGGGATTGAATACAACAGTCACCATGCGAACTTTCCTCCATGTGAGTAATGTCTCAAACAGTCTACGCTTTGATCGTTCCCTGGAAGATCAGTAGTAGTTTCCGACGCACATCTGGAGGCATTCTGAAATCTGTGAACAATCAGAATGTTGATGAAACACAGAAATTACATCGGGATTGAATACAACAGTCACCATGCGCACTTCCCTCCATGAGAGTAATGTCTCAAACAGTTTACGATTTGATCGTACCCTGGAAGACCAGTAGTAGTTTCCGATGCACATCTGGAGGCATTCTGAAATCTGTGGACTATCAGAGTGTTGATGAAGCACAGAAATTGCATCGGGATTGTATACAACAGGCACCATGCGCACATTCCCCCATGGGAGTAATGTCTCAAAGAGTTTACGATTTAATCGTTCCCTGGAAGACCAGTAGTAGTTTCTGATGCACATCTGGGGGCATTCTGTAATGTGTGGAATATCAGAGTGTTGATGAAACACAGAAATTGCATCGGGATTGAATACAACAGTCACAATGCGCAATTTTCCTCCGTGGGAGTAATGTCTCAAACAGTCTACACTTTGATCGTTCCATGGAAGACCAGTAGAAGTTTCCGATGAACATCTGGGGTCATTCTGTAATGTGTATACTATCAGAGTGTTGATGAAACACAGAAATTGCATCCGGATTGAATGCAACAGTCACCATGCGCACTTTCCTCCATGGCAATAATGCTCAAGCAGTTTACGCTTTGATCGTTCCCTCGAAGACCAGTAGTAGTTTCCGATGCACATCTGGTGTCATTCTGTAATGTGAGGACTATCAGAGTGTTGATGAAACACAGAAATTGCATCGGGATTGAGTACAACAGTCACCACGCCTACTGTCCTCCGTGGGAGTAATGTCTCAAACAGTTTACATTTTGATCGTTCCCTGGAAACCAGTAGTAGTTTCCGATGAATATCTGGTCTCATTCTGTAATGTGTGGACTATCAGAGTGTTGTTGAAAAACAGTAATTGCATCTGGATTGTATACAACACTCACCATGCGCACTTTCCTCCATGGGAGTAATGTCTCAAACAGTCTACGCTTTGATCGTTCCCTGGAAGACCAGTAGTAGTTCTCGATGCACATCTGGTGTCATTCTGTAATCTGTGAACTATCAGAGTGTTATGAAACACAAAAATTGCATCGGGATTGAATACAACAATCACCATGCGCACTTTCCTCCACGGGAGTAATGTCTCAAACAGTTTACGCTTTGATCGTTCCCTGGAAGACTAGTAGTAGTTTCCGATGCACATCTGGAGGCATTCTGTAATCTGTTGACTGTCAGAGTGTTGTTGAAACAGAGAAATTGCATCGGGATTGAATACAACAGTCACCATGCGCACTTTCCTCCATGGGAGTAATGTCTCAAGCAGTCTACGCTTTGATCGTTCCCTGGAAGACCAGTAGTAGTTTCCGACGCACGTCTGGAGGCATTCTGAAATCTGTGGACAATCAGAATGATGATGAAACACAGAAATTACATCGGGATTGTATACAACAGGCAGCATGCGCACTTTCCTCCATGGGAGTTATGTCTCAAAGAGTTTACACTTTGATCGTTCCCTGGAAGACCAGTAATAGTTTCCGATGCACATCTGATGGCATTCCGTAACATGTGGACTATCAGAGTGTTGATGAAACACAGAAATTGCATCGGGATTCAATGCAACAGTCACCATGCGCACTTTCCTCCATGGGAATAATGTCTCAAACAGTCTACTCTTTGATCGTTCCCTGCAAGACCAGTAGTAGTTTCCGATGCACATCTGGAGGCATTCTGTAATCTGTGGACTATCAAAGTGTTGATGAAACACAGAAATTGCATCCCGAATGAATACAACAGTCACAATGCGCACTTTCCTACATGGGAGTAATGTCTCAAACAGTCTACTCTTTGGTCCTTCCCTGCAAGACCAGTAGTAGTTTTCGATGCACATCTGGAGGCATTCTGTAATCTGTGGACAATCAGAGTGTTGAAGAAATACAGAAATTGCATCGGGATTGAATACAACAGTCACCATGCGCACTTCCCTCCATGGGAGTAATGTCTCAAACAGTCTACGCTTTGATCGATTCCCAGAAGACCAGTAGTAGTTTCCAATGCGCATCAGGAGGCATTCTGTAAACTGTGGACCTTCAAAGTGTTGATGAAACACTGAAATTGCATCGGTATTGAATACAACAGTCACCATGCGCACTTTCCTCCATGGTAGTAATGTCTCCAACAGTCTACGCTTTGATCGTTCCCTGCAAGATCAGTAGTAGTTTCCGACGCACATCTGGGGGCATTCTGAAATCTGTGGCAATCAGAATGTTGATGAAACACAGAAATTACATCGGAATTGCATACAACAGGCACCATGCGCACTTTCCTCCATGGGAGTTATGTCTCAAAAAGTTTACGCTTTGATCGTTCCCTGGAAGACCAGTAATAGTTCCCGATGCACATCTGATGGCATTCTGTAACATGTGGACTATCAGAGTGTTGATGAAACACAGAAATTGCATCGGGATTCAATGCAACAGTCACCATGCGCACTTTCCTCCATGGGAATAATGTCTCAATCAGTCTACGCTTTGATCGTTCCCTGCAAGACCAGTAGTAGTTTCCGATGCACATCTGGAGGCATTCTGTAATCTGTGGACTATCAAAGTGTTGATGAAACACAGAAATTGCATCCCGTATGAATACAACAGTCACCATGCGCACTTTCCTACATGGGAGTAATGTCTCAAACAGTCTACGCTTTGGTCGTTCCCTGTAAGACCAGTAGTAGTTTTCGATGCACATCTGGTGTCATTCTGTAATCTGTGGACTATCAGAGTGTTGATGAAACACAAAAATTGCATCGGGATTGAATACAACAGTCACGATGCGCACTTTCCTCCACAGGAGTAATGTCTCAAACAGTTTACGCTTTGATCGTTCCCTGGAAGACTAGCAGTAGTTTCCGATGCACACCTTGGGGCATTCTGTAATGTGTGGACTATCAGAGTGAAGATGAAACACAGAAGTTGCATCGGGATTGAATACAACATTCACCATGCGCAGTTTCCTCCATGGGAGTAATTTCTCAACAGTCTACAATTTGGTCGTTTCCTGGAGGACCAGTAGTAATTTCCGATGCACATCTGGTGTCATTCTGTAATCTGTGGCAATCAGAATGTAGATGAAACACAGAAATTACATCGGAATTGCATACAACAGGCACCATGCGCACTTTCCTCCATGGGAGTTATGTCTCAAAAAGTTTACGCTTTGATCGTTCCCTGGAAGACCAGTAATAGTTCCCGATGCACATCTGATGGCATTCTGTAACATGTGGACTATCAGAGTGTTGATGAAACACAGAAATTGCATCGGGATTCAATGCAACAGTCACCATGCGCACTTTCCTCCATGGGAATAATGTCTCAATCAGTCTACGCTTTGATCGTTCCCTGCAAGACCAGTAGTAGTTTCCGATGCACATCTGGAGGCATTCTGTAATCTGTGGACTATCAAAGTGTTGATGAAACACAGAAATTGCATCCCGTATGAATACAACAGTCACCATGCGCACTTTCCTACATGGGAGTAATGTCTCAAACAGTCTACGCTTTGGTCGTTCCCTGTAAGACCAGTAGTAGTTTTCGATGCACATCTGGTGTCATTCTGTAATCTGTGGACTATCAGAGTGTTGATGAAACACAAAAATTGCATCGGGATTGAATACAACAGTCACGATGCGCACTTTCCTCCACAGGAGTAATGTCTCAAACAGTTTACGCTTTGATCGTTCCCTGGAAGACTAGCAGTAGTTTCCGATGCACACCTTGGGGCATTCTGTAATGTGTGGACTATCAGAGTGAAGATGAAACACAGAAGTTGCATCGGGATTGAATACAACAGTCACCATGCGCACTTCCCTCCATGGGAGTAACGTCTCAAACAGTTTACGCTTTGATCGTTCCCTTGAAGACCAGTAGTAGTTTCCGATGCACATCTGGAGGCATTCTGTAATCCGTGGACTATCAGAGTGTTAAAGAAACACACAAGTTACATCGGGATTGAATACAACAGTCACCATGTACACTTTCCTCCATGGGAGTAATATCTCAAACAGTCTACGATTTGATCGTTCCCTGCAAAACCAGTAGTAGTTTGCGATGCACATCTGGAGGCATTCTAAAATCTGTGGACCTTCAAAGTGTTGATGAAACACAGAAATTGCCACGGGATTGAATTCAACTGTCATCATACGCATTTTCCACCATGGGAGTAATGTCTCAAACAGTCTACGCTATGATCGTTCCCTGGAAGACCAGTAGTAGTTTCCGATGCACATCTGCTGTCATTCTGTAATGTGTGGACTATCAGAGTGTTGTTGAAACACAGAAATTGCATCGGGATTGTATACAACAGTCACCATGCGCAATTTTCCTCCATGGGAGTAATGTCTCAAACAGTCTACGCTTTGATCGTTCCCTGGAAGACGAGTAGTAGCTTCCGATGCACATCTAGAGGCATTCAGTAATCTGTGGACTATCAGAGCGTTGTTGAAACACAGAAATTGCTTCGGGATTGATTACAACAGTCACCATGCGCTCTTTCCTCAATGGGAGTAATGTCTCAAACAGTCTATGCTTTGATCGTTCACTGGAAAACCAGTAGTAGTTTCCGATGCCTATTTGGGGGCATTCTGTAATCTGTGAACTATCAGAGTGTTGATGAAACACATAAATTGCATCGAGATTGAATACACTAATCACCATGCGCACTTCCCCCCATGGGAGTAATGTCTCAAACAGTCTACGCCTTGATCGATTCCTGGAAGACCAGTATTAGTTTCCGATGAACATCTGGAGGCATTCTGTAATCTGTGGACCTTCAAAGTGTTGATGAAACACTGATATTGCATTGGGATTGAATACAACAGTCACCATGCGCACTTTCCTCCATGGGAGTAATGTCTCAAACAAACTACGCTTTGATCGTTGCCTGGAAGACTAGTAGTAGTTTCCGATGCACACCTTGGGGCATTCTGTAATGTGTGGACTATCAGAGTGTTGATGAAACACAGAAGTTGCATCGGGATTGAATACAACATTCACCATGCGCACTTTCCTCCATGGGAGTAATATCTCAAACAGTCTACAATTTGATTGTTTCCTGGAGGACCAGTCGTAATTTCCGATGCACATCTGGAGGCATTCTGTAATCTGTGGACAATCAGAGTGTTGATGAAATACAGAAATTGCATCGGGATTGAATACAACAGTCACCATGCGCACTTCCCTCCATGGGAGTAATGTCTCAAACAGTCTACGCTTTGATCGATTCCCAGAAGACCAGTAGTAGTTTCCAATGCACATCAGGAGGCATTCTGTAATCTGTGGACCTTCAAAGTGTTGATGAAACACTGAAATTGCATCGGGATTGAATACAACAGTCACCATGCGCACATTCCTCCATGGTAGTAATGTCTCCATCAGTCTACGCTTTGATCGTTCCCTGCAAGATCAGTAGTAGTTTCCGACGCACAACTGGAGGCATTCTGAAATCTGTGGACAATCAGAATGTTGATGAAACACAGAAATTACATCGGGATTGCATACAACAGGCACCATGCGCACTTTCCTCCATGGTAGTTATGACTCAAAGAGTTTACGCTTTGATCGTTCCCTGGAAGACCAGTAATAGTTTCCGATGCACATCTGATGGCATTCTGTAACATGTGGACTATCAAAGTGTTGATGAAACACAGAAATTGCATCGGGATTCAATGCAACAGTCACCATGCGCACTTTCCTCCATGGGAATAATGTCTCAAACAGTCTACGCTTTGATCGTTCCCTGCAAGACCAGTAGTAGTTTCCGATGCATATCTGGAGGCATTCTGTAATCTGTGGACTATCAAAGTGTTGATGAAACACAGAAATTGCATCCCGAATGAATACAACAATCACCATGCGCACTTTCCTACATGGGAGTAATGTCTCAAACAGTCTACGCTTTGGTCGTTCCCTGGAAGACCAGTAGTAGTTTTCGATGCACATCTGGTGTCATTCTGTAATCTGTGGACTATCAGAGTGTTGATGAAACACAAAAATTGCATCGGGATTGAATACAACAGTCACGATGCGCACTTTCCTCCACAGGAGTAGTGTCTGAAACAGTTTACGCTTTGATCGTTCTCTGGAAGACTAGGAGTAGTTTCCGATGCACACCTTGGGGCATTCTGTAATGTGTGGACTATCAGAGTGAACATGAAACACAGAAGTTGCATCGGGATTAAATACAACATTCACCATGCGCACTTTCCTCCATGGGAGTAATTTCTCAAACAGTCTACAATTTGATCGTTTCCTGGAGGACCAGTAGTAATTTCCGACGCACATCTGGAGGCATTCTGTAATCTGTGGACAATCAGACTGTTGATGAAACACAGAAATTGCATCGGGATTGAATACAACAGTCACCATGCGCACTTCCCTCCATGGGAGTAATGTCTCAAACAGTTTACGCTTTGATCGTTCCCTTGAAGACCAGTAGTAGTTTCCGATGCACATCTGGGGGCATTCTGTAATCCGTGGACTATCAGAGTGTTAAAGAAACACACAAGTTACATCGGGATTGAATACAACAGTCACCATGTACACTTTCCTTCATGGGAGTAATATCTCAAACAGTCTACGATTTGATCGTTCCCTGCAAAACCAGTAGTAGTTTCCGATGCACATCTGGAGGCATTCTGAAATCTGTGGACCTTCAAATTGTTGATGAAACACAGAAATTGCCTCTGGATTGAATTCAACAGTCATCATACGCATTTCCCTCCATGGGAGTAATGTCTCAAACAGTCTACGCTATGATCGTTCCCTGGAAGACCAGTAGTAGTTTCCGATGCACATCTGGTGTCATTCTGTAATGTGGGGACTATCAGAGTGTTGTTGAAACACAGAAATTGCATCGGGATTGTATACAACAGTCACCATGCGCAATTTTCCTCCATGGGAGTAATGTCTCAAACCGTCTACGTTTGATCGTTCCCTGGAAGACGAGTAGTAGCTTCCGATGCACATCTAGAGTCATTCTGTAATCTGTGGACTATCAGAGCGTTGTTGAAACACAGGATTTGCTTCGGGATTGAATACAACAGTCACCATGCGCACTTTCCTCAATGGGAGTAATGTCTCAAACAGTCTACGCTTTGATCGTTCCCTGGAAGGCCAGTAGTAGTTTCCGATGCCTATTTGGGGGCATTCTGTAATCTGTGAACTATCAGAGTGTTGTTGAAACACATAAATTGCATCGAGATTGAATACACTAGTCACCATGCGCACTTCCCCCCATGGGAGTAATGTCGCTAACAGTGTACGCCTTGATCGATTTCTGGAAGACCAGTATTAGTTTCCGATGCACATCTGGAGGCATTCTGTAATCTGTGGACCTTCAAAGTGTTGATGAAACACTGATATTGCATTGGGATTGAATACAACAGTCACCATGCGCACTTTCCTCCATGGGAGTAATGTCTCAAACAATCTACGCTTTGATCGCTGCCTGGAAGACCAGTAGTAGTTTCCAATGCACATCTGGTGGCCTTCTGTAATGTGTGGACTATCAGAGTGTTGATGAAACATAGAATTTGCATCGGGATTGAATACAACAGTCACCATGCGCACTTTCCTCCATGGCAGTAATGTCTCAAGCAGTCTACGCTTTGATCGTTCCCTGGAAGACGAGTAGTAGTTTCCGATGCACATCTGGTGTCATTCTGTAATGTGTGGACTATCAGAGTGTTGATGAAACACAGAAATTGCATCGGGAATGAATACTACAGTCACCATGCGCACTTTACTCCATGGCAGTAATGTCTCAAAGTGTTTACGCTTTGATCGTTCCCTGGAAGACTAGTAGTAGTTTCCGATGCACATCTGTAGGCATTCTGAAATCTGTGGACTATCAGAGTGTTGATGAAACACAGACATTGCATCGGGATTAAATACAACAGTCACCATACGCGCTGTCCTCTGTGGGAGTAATGTCTCAAACAGTTTACGCTTTGATCGTTCCCTGGAAGACTAGTAGTAGTTTCCGATGCACATCTGGAGTCATTCTGTAATGTGAGGACTATCAGAGTGTTGATGAAACACAGAAATTGCATCGGGATTGAATTCAACAGTCATCATACGCATTTTCCTCCATGGGAGTAATGTCTCAAACAGTTTACGCTTTGATCGTTCCCTGGAAGACTAGTAGCAGTTTCCGATGCACACCTTGGGGCATTCTGTAATGTGTGGACTATCAGAGTGAAGATGAAACACAGAAGTTGCATCGGGATTGAATACAACATTCACCATGCGCACTTTCCTCCATGGGAGTAATTTCTCAAACAGTCTACAATTTGATCGTTTCCTGTAGGACCAGTAGTAATTCCCGATGCACATCTGGAGGCATTCCGTAATCTGTGGACAATCAGAGTGTTGATGAAACACAGAAATTGCATCGGGATTGAATACAAAAGTCACCATGTGCACTTTCCTCCACGGGAGTAATGTCTCAAACAGTTTGCGCTTTGATCGTTCCCTGGAATACTAGTAGTAGTTTCCGATGCACACCTTGGGGCATTCTGTAATGTGTGGACAATCTGAGTGTTGATGAAACACAGAAGTTGCATCGGGATTGAATACAACATTCACCATGCGTACTTTCCTCCATGGGAGTAATTTCTCAAACAGTCTACGCTTTGATCGTTTCCTGGAGGACCAGTAGCAATTTCCGATTCACATCTGGAGGCATTCTGTAATCTGTGGACAATCAGAGTGTTGATGAAACACAGAAGTTGAATCGGGATTGAATACAAAAGTCACCATGCGCACTTTCCTCCACGGGAGTAATGTCTCAAACAGTTTGCGCTTTGATCGTTCCCTGGAAGACTAGTAGTAGTTTCCGATGCACACCTTGGGGCATTCTGTAATGTGTGGACAATCTGAGTGTTGATGAAACACAGAAGTTGCATCGGGATTGAATACAACATTCACCATGCGTACTTTCCTCCATGGGAGTAATTTCTCAAACAGTCTACGATTTGATCGTTCCCTGCAAAACCAGTAGTAGTTTCCGATGCACATCTGGAGGCATTCTGAAATCTGTGGACCTTCAAAGTGTTGATGAAACACAGAAATTGCCTCGGGATTGAATTCAACAGTCACCATGCGCACTTTCTTCCATGGGAGTAATGTCTCAAACAGTCTACGCTTTGATCGTTCCCTGGAAGACCAGTAGTAGTTTCCGATGCCTATTTGGGGGCATTCTGTAATCTGTGAACTATCAGAGTGTTGTTGAAACACATAAATTGCATCGAGATTGAATACACTAGTCACCATGCGCACTTCCTCCCATGGGAGTAATGTCTCAAACAGTCCACGCCTTGATCGATTCCTGTAAGACCTGTAGTAGTTTCCGATGCACATCTGGAGGCATTCTGTAATCTGTGGACCTTTAAAGTGTTGATGAAACACAGAAATTGCATCGGGATTGAATACAACATCCACCATGCGCACTTTACTCCATGGGAGTAATGTCTCAAACTGTTTACGCTTTGATCGTTCCCTGGAAGACCAGTAGTAGTTTCTGATGCACATCTGGAGGCATTCTGAAATCTGTGGACTATCAGAGTGTTGATGAAACACAGAAATTGCATCGGGATTGTATACAACAGGCACCATTCGCACTTTCCTCCATGGGAGTAATGTTTCAAAGAGTTTACGATTTAATCGTTCCCTGGAAGACCAGTAGTAGTTTCCGATGCACAGCTGGGGGCATTCTGTAATGTATGGAATATCAGAGTGTTGATGAAACACAGAAATTGCATCGGGTTGAATACAACAGTCACCATGCGCAATTTACCTCCATGTAAGTAATGCCTCAAACAGTCTACACTTTGATCGTTCCATGGAAGACCAGCAGAAGTTTCCGATGCACATCTGGGGGATTCTGTAATGTTTGGACTATCAGAGTGTTAATGAAACACAGAGATTGCATCGGGATTGAATACAACAGTCACCATGCGCACTTTCCTCCATGGGAGTAATGTCTCAAACAATCTACGCTTTGATCGTTCCCTGGAAGACCAGTAGTAGTTTCCGATGCACATCTGGTGTCCTTCTGTAATGTGTGGACTAGCAGAGTGTTGTTGAAACACAGAAATTGCATCGGGATTGTATACAACAGTCACCATGCGCTATTTTCCTCCATGGGAGTATTGTCGCAAACAATCTACGCTTTGATCGTTCCCTGGAAGACGAGTAGTAGTTTCCGATGCACATCTGGAGGCATTCTGTAATCTGTGGACTATCAGAGTGTTGTTGAAACACAGAAATTGCATCGGGATTGAATACAACAGTCACCATGCGCACTTCCCTCCATGGGAGTAATGTCTCAAACAGTCTACGCTTTGATTGATTTCTGGAAGACCAGTAGTAGTTTCTTATGCCCATCGGGAGGCATTCTGTAATCTGTGGACCTTCAAAATGTTGGTGAAACACTGAAATTGCATCGGGATTGAACACAACAGTCACCATGCGCACTTTCTTCCATTGCAGTAATGTCTCAAACAATCTACGCTTTGATCTTTCCCTGGAAGACCAGTAGTAGTTTCGGATGCCAATCTGGTGTCATTCTGTAATGTGTGGACTATCAGAGTGTTGATGAAACACAGAAATTGCAACGGGATTGAATACAACAGTCACCATGCGCACTTAACTCCATTGGAGTAATGTTTCAAACAGTTTACGCTTTAATCGTTAACTGGATGACCAGAAGTAGATTCCGATGCACATCATGGGGCCTTCTGTAATGTGTGGACTATCAGAGTGTTGATGAAACACAGAAATTGCATCGGGATTGAATACAACAGTCACCATGCGCACTTTCCTCCGTGGGAGTAATGTCTCAAACAGTTTACGCTTTGATCGTTCGCTGGAAGACCAGTAGTAGTTTCCGATGAACATCTGGGGGCATTCTGTAATGTGTGGACTATCAGAGTGTTGTTGAAACAAATAAATTGCATCGGGATTGAATACAACAGTCACCATGCGCACTTTCCCCCATGGGAGTAATGTCTCAAACAGTCTACGATTTGATCGTTCCCTGCAAAACCAGTAGTAGTTTCTGATGCACATCTGGAGGCATTCCGAAATCTGTGGACCTTCAAAGTGTTGATGAAACACAGAAATTGCCTCGGGATTGAATACAACAGTCATCATACGCATTTTCCTCCATGGAAGTAATGTCTCAAACAGTCAACGCTTTGATCGTTCCATGGAAGACCAGTAGTAGTTTCCGATGCACATCTGGAGGCATTCTGTAATCTGTGGACTATCAGAGTGTTGATGAAACACAGAAATTGCATCGGGATTGTATACAACAGGCACCATGCGCACTTTCCTCCATGGGAGTAATGTCTCAAAGAGTTTACGATTTAATCGTTCCCTAGAAGACCAGTAGTAGTTTCCGATGCACATCTGGGGGCATTCTGTAATGTGTGGAATATCAGAGTGTTGATGAAACACAGAAATTGCATCGGGATTGAATACAACAGTCACCATGCGCAATTTACCTCCATGGGAGTAAAGTCTCAAACAGTCTACACTTTGATCGTTCCATGGAAGACCAGTAGAAGTTTGCGATGCACATCTGGGGGCATTCTGTAATGTGTGGACTATCAGAGTGTTGATGAAACCCAGAGATTGCATCGGGATTGAATACAACAGTCACCATGCGCACTTTCCTCCATGGGAGTAATGTCTCAAACAGTTTACGCTTTGATCGTTCCCTGGAAGACCAGTAATAGCTTCCGATGCACATCTGATGGCATTCTCTAACGTGTGGACTATCAGAGTGTTGATGAAACACAGAAATTGCATCGGGATTGAATGCTACAGTCACCATGCGCACTTTCTTCCATGGGAGTAATGTCTCAAACAGTCTACGCTTTGATCGTTCACTGGAAGACCAGTAGTAGTTTCCGATGCACATCTGGTGTCATTCTGTAATCTGTGGATTATCAGAGTCTTGATGAATCACAAAAATTGCATCGGGATTGAATAAAACAGTCACCATGCGCACTTTCCTACTCGGGAGTAATGTCTCAAACAGTTTACGCTTTGATCGTTCCCTGGAAGCCTAGTAGTAGTTTCCGTTGCACACCTTGGGGCATTCTGTAATGTGTGGACTATCAGAGTGTTGATGAAACACAGAAATTGCATCGGGATTGAATACAACAGTCACCATGCGCACTTTCCTCCATGGGAGTAATTTCTCAAACAGTCTACGCTTTGATCGTTCCCTGGAGGACAAGTAGTAGTTTCCGATGCACATCTGGTGTCATTCTGTATTGTGTGGACAATCAGAGTGTTGATGAAACACAGAAATTGCATCGGGATTGAATACAACAGTCACCATGCTCACTTCCCTCTATGTGAGTAATGTCTCAAACAGTTTACGCTTTGATCGTACCCTCGAAGACCAGTAGTAGTTTCCGATGCACACCTGGAGGCATTATGAAATCTGTGGAACTTCAAAGTGTTGATGAAATACAGAAATTACCTCTGGATTGAATACAACAGTCATCATTCGCATTTTCCTCCATGGGAGTAATGTCTCAAACAGTCTACGCTTTGATCGTTCCCTGGAAGTCCAGTAGTAGTTTCCGATGCACATCTGGTTTCATTCTGTAATGTGTGGACTATCAGAGTGTTGTTGAAACACAGAAAATGCATCGGGATTGTATACAACAGTCACCATTCGCAATTTGCCTCCATGGGAGTAATGTCTCAAACAATCTACGCTTTGATCGTTCCCTGGAAGACGAGTAGTAGTTTCCGATTCACATCTGAAGGCATTCTGTAACCTGTGGACTATCAGAGTGTTGTTGAAACACAGAAAGTGCATCGCGATTGAATACAACAGTCACCATGCGCACTTACCTCCATGGGAGTAATGTCTCTAACAGTCTACGCTTTGATTGTTCCCTGGAAGACCAGTAGTAGTTTCCGATGCCTTTCTGGGGGCATTCTGTAATCTGTGAACAATCAGGGTGTTGTTGAAACACATAAATTGCATCGGGATTGAATGCACTAGTCACCATGCGCACTTCCCTCCAAGGGAGTCTACTCTTTGATCGATTTCTGGAAGACCAGTAGTAGTTTCTTATGCACATCGGGAGGCATTCTGTAATCTGTGGACCTTCAAAGTGTTGATGAAACACTGAAATTGCATCGGGATTGAATACAATAGTCACCATGCGCACTTTCCTCCATGGGAGTAATGTCTCAAACAATCTACGCTTCGTTCGTTCCCTGGAAGACCAGTAGTAGTTTCCGATGCACATCTGTGGGCCTTCTGTAATGTGTGGACTATCAGAGTGTTGATGAAACACAGAAATGGCATCAGGATTGAATACAACAGTCACCATGCGCCCTTTCCTCCATGGCAGTAATATCTCAAGCAGTCTACGCTTTGATCGTTCCCTGGCAGACCAATAGTAGTTTCCGATGCACATCTGGAGGCATTCTTTAATCTGTGGAATATCAGAGCGTTGTGGAAACACAGAAATTGCATCGGGATTGAATACAACAGTCACTATGCGCACATTCCTCCGTGGGAGTAATGTCTCAAACAGTTTACGCTTTGATCGTTCCCTGGAAGACCAGTAGTAGTTTCCGATGAACATCTAGGGGTATTCTGTAATTTGTGGACTATCAGAGTGTTGTTGAAACAAATAAATTGCATCGCGATTGAATACAACATTCATCATGCGCACTTTCCTCCATGGGAGTAATGTCTCAAACAGTCTACGATTTGATCGTGCCCTGGAATCCCAGTAGTAGTTTCCGATGCACATCTGGAGGCATTCTGAAATCTGTGGACCTTCAAAGTGTTGATGAAACACAGAAATTGCCTCGGGATTGAATACAACAATCATCATACGCATTTTCCTCCATGGGAGTAATGTCTCAAACAGTCTACGCTTTGATCGTTCACTGGAAGACCAGTAGTAGTTTCCGATACACATCTGGTGTCATTCTGTAATGTGCGGACTATCAGAGTGTTGTTGATACACAGAAATTGCATCGGGATTGTATACAACAGTCACCATGCGCAATTCTCCTCCATGGGAGTAATGTCTCAAACAGTCTACGCTTTGATCGATTCCTGGAAGACCAGTAGTAGTTTCCGATGCACATCTGGTGTCATTCTGTAATGTGTGGACTATCAGAGTGTTGTTGAAACACAGAAATTGCATCGGGATTGTATACAACAGTCACCATGCGCACTTTCCTCCATGGGAGTAATGCCCAAACAGTCTACATTTTGATCGTTCCCTGGCACACCACTAGTAGTTTCCGATGCATATCTGGTATCAATATTTAATCTCTGGACTGTCAGAGTGTTGATGAAACACACAAATTGCATCGGGATTGAATACAAAAGTCACCATGCGCAGTTTCCTACTCGGGAGTAATGTCTCAAACAGTTTACGCTTTCATCGTTCCCTGGAAGACTAGTAGTAGTTTCCGATGCACACCTTGGGGCATTCTGTAATGTGTGGACTATCAGAGTGTTGATGAAACACAGAAATTGCATCGGGATTGAATACAACAGCCACCATGCGCACTTTCCTCCATGGGAGTAATTACTCAAACAGTCTACGCTTTGATCGTTCCCTGGAGGACAAGTAGTAGTTTCCGATGCACATCTGGTGTCATTCTGTATTGTGTGGACAATCAGAGTGTTGATGAAACACAGAAATTGCATCGCGATTGAATACAACAGTCACCATGCGGACTTACCTCCATGGGAGTAATGTCTCTAACAGACTACGCTTTGATCGTTCCCTGGAAGACCAGTAGTAGTTTCCGATTCCTTTCTGGAGGCATTCTGTAATCTGTGAACAATCAGGGTGTTGTTGAAACACATAAATTGCATCGGGATTGAATGCACTAGTCACCATGCGCACTTCCCTCCAAGGGAGTAATGTCTCAAACAGTCTACTCTTTGATCGGTTTCTGGAAGACCAGTAGTAGTTTCTTATGCACATCGGGAGGCATTCTGTAATCTGTGGACCTTCAAAGTGTTGATGAAACACTGAAATTGCATCGGGATTGAATACAATAGTCACCATGCGCACTTTCCTCCATGGGAGTAATGTCTCAAACAATCTACGCTTCGTTCGTTCCCTGGAAGACCAGTAGTAGTTTTCGATGCACATCTGTGGGCCTTCTGTAATGTGTGGACTATCAGAGTGTTGATGAAACACAGAAATGGCATCAGGATTGAATACAACCATCACCATGCGCCCTTTCCTCCATGGCAGTAATTTCTCAAGCAGTGTACGCTTTGATCGTTCCCTGGCAGACCCCTAGTAGTTTCCGATGCACATCTGGAGGCATTCTTTAATCTGTGGAATATCAGAGCGTTGTTGAAACACAGAAATTGCATCGGGATTGAATACAAGAGTCACCATGCGCACTTTCCTCCGTGGGAGTAATGTCTCAAACAGTTTACGCTTTGATCGTTCCCTGGAAGACCAGTAGTAGTTTCCGATGAACATCTGGGGGCATTCTGTAATTTGTGGACTATCAGAGTGTTGTTGAAACAAATAAATTGCATCGCGATTGAATACAACAGTTATCATGCGCACTTTCCTCCATGGGAGTAATGTCTCAAACAGTCTACGATTTGATCGTGCCCTGCAAACCCAGTAGTAGTTTCCGATGCACATCTGGAGGCATTCTGAAATCTGTGGACCCTCAAAGTGTTGATGAAACACAGAAATTGCCTCGGGATTGAATACAACAGTCATCATACGCATTTTCCTCCATGGGAGTAATGTCTCAAACAGTCTACGCTTGGATCTTTCCCTGCAATACCAGTAGCAGTTTCCGATGCACATCTGAAGGCATTCTGTAATCTGAGGACTATCAAAGTGTTGATGAAACACAGAAACTGCATCCTGAATGAATACAACAGTGACCATGCGCACTTTCCTCCGTGAGAGTAATGTCTCAAACAGTCTACGCTTTGGTCGTTCCCTGGAAGACCAGTAGTAGTTTCCGATGCACATCTGGAGGCATTCTGAAATCTATGGACTATCTGAATGTTGATAAAACACAGAAATTACATCGGGATTGTATACAACAAGCACCATGTGCACTTTCCTCCATGGGAGTTATGTCTCAAAGAGTTTACGCTTTGATCGTTCCCTGGAAGACCAGTAATAGTTTCCGATGCACATCTGATGGCATTCTCTAATATGTGGACTATCAGAGTGTTGATGAAACACAGAAATTGCATCGGGATTGAATACAACAGTCACCATGCGCACTTTCCTCCATGGGAGTAATGCCTCAAACAGTCTACGCTTTGATCGTTCCCTAGAAGACCAGTAATAGCTTCCGATGCACATCTGATGGCATTCTCTAACGTGTGGACTATCAGAGTGTTGATGAAACACAGAACTTGCATCGGGATTGAATGCAACAGTCACCATGCCCACTTTCCTCCATGGCAGTAATGTCTGAAGCACTCTACGCTTTTATCGTTCCCTGGAAGACCAGTAGTAGTTTCCGATGCACATCTGGGGTTATTCTTTAATATGTGGAATATCAGAGTGTTGATGAAACACAGAAATTGCATCGGGATTGAATACAACAGTCACCATGCGCACTGTCCTCCGTGCTAGTAATGTCTCAAACAGTTTACGCTTTGATCGTTCCCTGGAAGACCATTAGTAGTTTCCGATGAATATCTGGTGGCATTCTGTAATGTGTGGACTATCAAAGTGTTGTTGAAAAACAGAAATTGCATCGGGATTGAATACAACAGTCACCATGCGCACTTTCCTCCATTGGAGTAATGTCTCAAACAGTATACGCTTTGATCGATTCCCGGAAGCCCAGTAGTAGTTTCCAATGCACATCTGGAGGCATTCTGTAATCTGTGGAGCTTTAAAGTGTTGATGAAACACTAAAATTGCATCGGGATTGAATAAAAACAGTCACCATGCGCACTTTCCTCCATGGGAGTAATGTCTCAAACAGTCTACGCTTTGATCGTTCCCTGGAAGATCGATAGTAGTTTCCGATGCACATCTGGAGGCATTCTGAAAACTATGGACTATCTGAATGTTGATGAAACACAGAAATTACATCGGGATTGTATACAACAAGCACCATGTGCACTTTCCTCTATGGGAGTTATGTCTCAAAGAGTTTACGCTTTGATCGTTCCCTGGAAGACCAGTAATAGTTTCCGATGCACATCTGATGGCATTCTCTAATATGTGGACTATCAGAGTGTTGATGAAACACAGAAATTGCATCGGGATCCAATGCAACAGTCACCATGCGCACTTTCCTCGATGGGAATAATGTCTCAAACAGTCTACGCTTTGATCGTTCCCTGGAAGACCAGTAATAGCTACCGATGCACATCTGATGGCATTCTCTAACATGTGGACTATCAGAGTGTTGATGAAACACAGAAATTGCATCGGGATTGAATGCAACAGTCACCATGCGCACTTCCCTCCATGGCAGTAATGTCTCAAGTAGTCTACGCTTTGATCGTTCCCTGGAAGACCTGCAGTAGTTTCCGATGCACATCTGGAGTCATTCTGTAATGTGTGGACTATCAGAGTGTTGATGAAACACAGAAATTGCATCTGGATTGAATACAGCAGTCACCATGCGCACTTTCCACCATGGGAGTAATGTCTCAAACAGTCTACGCTTTGATCGATTTCCGGAAGACCAGTAGTAGTTTCCAATGCACATCTATAGCCATTCTGTAATCTGTGGACCTTCAAAGTGTTGATGAAACACTGAAATTGCATCGGGTTTGAATACAACAGTCACCATGCGCACTTTCCTCCATGGGGGCAATGTCTCGAACAGTTTACGCTTTGATCGTTCCCTGGAAAACCAGTAATAGTTTCCGATGCACATCTGATGGCATTCCCTAACGTGTGGACTATCAGAGTGTTAATGAAACACAGCAATATCATCGGGATTGAATGCAACAGTCACCATGCGCACTTTCCTACATGGGAGTAATGTCTCAAACAGTCTACGCTTTGATCGTTCCCTGGAAGACCAGTAGTAGTTTCCGATGCACATCTGGTGTCATTCTGTAATGTGAGGACTATCAGAGTGTTGATGAAACACAGAAATTGCATCGGGATTGAATACACTAGTCACCAAGCGCACTGTCCTCCTGGGAGTAATGTCTCAAACAGTTTACGCTTTGATCGTTTCCTGGAAGACCAGAAGTAGTTTCCGATGCACATCGGGAGGCATTCTGTAATCTGTGGACCTTCAAAGTGTTGATGAAACACTGAAATTGCTTCGGGATTGAATACAACAGTCACCATGCGCACTTCCCCCCATGGGCGCAATGTCTCAAACAGTCTACGCTTTGATCGATTCCTGGAAGACCAGTAGTAGTTTCCGGTGCACATCTGGAGGCATTCTGTAATCTGAGGACCTTCAAAGTGTTGATGAAACACTGATATTTCATCGGGATTGAATACAACAGTCACCATGCGCACTTTCCTCCATGGGAGTTATGTCTCAAACAATCTACGCTTTGATCGTTCCCTGGAAGACCAGTAGTAGTTTCCGATGCACATCTGGAGGCATTCTGAAATCTGTGGACAATCAGAATGTTGATGAAACACAGAAATTACATCGGGATTGTATACAACAGGCACCATGCGCACTTTCCTGCACGGGAGAAATTTCTCAAACAGTCTACGCTTTGATCGTTCCCTGGAGGACCAGTAGTAATTTCCGATGCACATCTGGAGGCATTCTGTAATGTGTGGACTATCAGAGTGTTGTTGAAACACAGAAATTGCATCGGGAATGAATACAACCGTCACCGAGCGCAATTTTCCTCCATGGGAGTAATGTCTCAAACAGTCTACGCTTTGATCGTTCCCTGGAAGACGAGTAGTAGCTTCCGATGCACATCTGGAGACATTCTGTAATCTGTGGACTATCAGAGGGTTGTTGAAACACAGAAATTGCATCGGGATTGAATACAACAGTCACCATGCACACTTTCCTCCATGGGAGTAATGTCTCAAACAATCTGCGCTTTGATCGTTCCCTGGAAGACCAGTAGTAGTTTCCGATGCACATCTGGGGGCCTCCTGTAATGTGTGGACTATCAGAGTGTTGATGAAACATAGAAATTGCATCGGGATTGAATAAAACAGTCACCATGCGCACTTTCCTCAATGGCAGTAATGTCTTAAGCAGTGTACCCTTTGATCGCTCCCTGGAAGATCAGTAATAGTTTCCAATGCACATCTGGAGGCATTCTGTAATCTGTGGACATTCAAAGTGTTGATGAAACACTGAATTTGCTTCGGGATAGATTACAACATTCACCATGCACACTTTCCTCCATGGGAGTAATGTCTCAAACAATCTACGCTTTGATCGATCCCTGGAAGACAAGTAGCAGTTTCCGATGCACATCTGGGGGCCTTCTGTAATGTGTGGACTATCAGAGTGTTGATGAAACACAGAAATTGCATCGGGATTGAATACAACAGTCACCATGCGCACTTTCCTCCATGGCAGTAATGTCTCAAACAGTCTACGCTTTGATCATTCCCTGGAAGACTAGTAGTAGTTTCCGATGCACATCTGGATGCATTCTGTAATCTGTGGACTGTCAGAGTGTTGTTGAAACACAGAAATTGCATCGGGATTGAATACAACAGTCACCATACGCACTTTCCTCCATGGGAGTAATGTCTCAAACAGTCTACGCTTTGATCGTTCCCTGGAAGACCAGTAGTAGTTTCCGATGCCTATCTGTAGGCATTCTGTAATCAGTGGACTATCAGAGTGTTGTTGAAACAAATAAATTGCATCGGGATTGAATACAACAGTCACCATGCGCACTTTCCTCCATGGGAGTAGTGTCTCAAACAGTCTACGCTTTGATCGATTCCCAGGAGACCAGTAGTAGTTTCCAATGCAGATCTGGAGGCATTCTGTAATCCGTGGACCTTCAAAGTGTTGATGAAACACTGAAATTGAATCGGGATTGAATACAACAGTCACCATGCGAACTTTCCTCCATGTGAGTAATGTCTCAAACAGTCTACGCTTTGATCGTTCCCTGGAAGATCAGTAGTAGTTTCCGACGCACATCTGGAGGCATTCTGAAATCTGTGAACAATCAGAATGTTGATGAAACACAGAAATTACATCGGGATTGAATACAACAGTCACCATGCGCACTTCCCTCCATGAGAGTAATGTCTCAAACAGTTTACGATTTGATCGTACCCTGGAAGACCAGTAGTAGTTTCCGATGCACATCTGGAGGCATTCTGAAATCTGTGGACTATCAGAGTGTTGATGAAGCACAGAAATTGCATCGGGATTGTATACAACAGGCACCATGCGCACATTCCCCCATGGGAGTAATGTCTCAAAGAGTTTACGATTTAATCGTTCCCTGGAAGACCAGTAGTAGTTTCTGATGCACATCTGGGGGCATTCTGTAATGTGTGGAATATCAGAGTGTTGATGAAACACAGAAATTGCATCGGGATTGAATACAACAGTCACAATGCGCAATTTTCCTCCGTGGGAGTAATGTCTCAAACAGTCTACACTTTGATCGTTCCATGGAAGACCAGTAGAAGTTTCCGATGAACATCTGGGGTCATTCTGTAATGTGTATACTATCAGAGTGTTGATGAAACACAGACATTGCATCGGGATTGAATACAACAGTCAGCATACGCACTTTCCTCCATGGGAGTAATGTCTCAAACAGTTCACGCTTTGATCGTTCAGTGGAAGACCAGTAATAGTTTCCGATGCACATCTGATTGCATTCTCTAACGTGTGGACTATCAGAGTGTTGATGAAACACAGAAATTGCATCCGGATTGAATGCAACAGTCACCATGCGCACTTTCCTCCATGGCAATAATGCTCAAGCAGTTTACGCTTTGATCGTTCCCTCGAAGACCAGTAGTAGTTTCCGATGCACATCTGGTGTCATTCTGTAATGTGAGGACTATCAGAGTGTTGATGAAACACAGAAATTGCATCGGGATTGAGTACAACAGTCACCACGCCTACTGTCCTCCGTGGGAGTAATGTCTCAAACAGTTTACATTTTGATCGTTCCCTGGAAACCAGTAGTAGTTTCCGATGAATATCTGGTCTCATTCTGTAATGTGTGGACTATCAGAGTGTTGTTGAAAAACAGTAATTGCATCTGGATTGTATACAACATTCACCATGCGCACTTTCCTCCATGGGAGTAATGTCTCAAACAGTCTACGCTTTGATCGTTCCCTGGAAGACCAGTAGTAGTTCTCGATGCACATCTGGTGTCATTCTGTAATCTGTGAACTATCAGAGTGTTATGAAACACAAAAATTGCATCGGGATTGAATACAACAATCACCATGTGCACTTTCCTCCACGGGAGTAATGTCTCAAACAGTTTACGCTTTGATCGTTCCCTGGAAGACTAGTAGTAGTTTCCGATGCACATCTGGAGGCATTCTGTAATCTGTTGACTGTCAGAGTGTTGTTGAAACAGAGAAATTGCATCGGGATTGAATACAACAGTCACCATGCGCACTTTCCTCCATGGGAGTAATGTCTCAAGCAGTCTACGCTTTGATCGTTCCCTGGAAGACCAGTAGTAGTTTCCGACGCACGTCTGGAGGCATTCTGAAATCTGTGGACAATCAGAATGATGATGAAACACAGAAATTACATCGGGATTGTATACAACAGGCAGCATGCGCACTTTCCTCCATGGGAGTTATGTCTCAAAGAGTTTACACTTTGATCGTTCCCTGGAAGACCAGTAATAGTTTCCGATGCACATCTGATGGCATTCTGTAACATGTGGACTATCAGAGTGTTGATGAAACACAGAAATTGCATCGGGATTCAATGCAACAGTCACCATGCGCACTTTCCTCCATGGGAATAATGTCTCAAACAGTCTACTCTTTGATCGTTCCCTGCAAGACCAGTAGTAGTTTCCGATGCACATCTGGAGGCATTCTGTAATCTGTGGACTATCAAAGTGTTGATGAAACACAGAAATTGCATCCCGAATGAATACAACAGTCACAATGCGCACTTTCCTACATGGGAGTAATGTCTCAAACAGTCTACTCTTTGGTCCTTCCCTGCAAGACCAGTAGTAGTTTTCGATGCACATCTGGTGTCATTCTGTAATCAGTGGACTATCTCAGTGTTGATGAAACACAAAAATTGCATCGGGATTGAATACAACAGTCACCATGTGCACTTTCCTCCACGGGAGTAATGTCTCAAACAGTTTACGCTTTGATCGTTCCCTGGAAGACTAGTAGTAGTTTCCGATGCACACCTTGGGGCATTCTGTAATGTGTGGACTATCAGAGTGTTGATGGAACACAGAAGTTGCATCGGGATTGAATACAACATTCACCATGCGCACTTTCCTCCATGGGAGTAATATCTCAAACAGTCTACAATTTGATCGTTTCCTGGAGGACCAGTAGTAATTTCCGATGCACATCTGGAGGCATTCTGTAATCTGTGGACAATCAGAGTGTTGAAGAAATACAGAAATTGCATCGGGATTGAATACAACAGTCACCATGCGCACTTCCCTCCATGGGAGTAATGTCTCAAACAGTCTACGCTTTGATCGATTCCCAGAAGACCAGTAGTAGTTTCCAATGCGCATCAGGAGGCATTCTGTAAACTGTGGACCTTCAAAGTGTTGATGAAACACTGAAATTGCATCGGTATTGAATACAACAGTCACCATGCGCACTTTCCTCCATGGTAGTAATGTCTCCAACAGTCTACGCTTTGATCGTTCCCTGCAAGATCAGTAGTAGTTTCCGACGCACATCTGGGGGCATTCTGAAATCTGTGGCAATCAGAATGTTGATGAAACACAGAAATTACATCGGGATTGCATACAACAGGCACCATGCGCACTTTCCTCCATGGGAGTTATGTCTCAAAAAGTTTACGCTTTGATCGTTCCCTGGAAGACCAGTAATAGTTCCCGATGCACATCTGATGGCATTCTGTAACATGTGGACTATCGGAGTGTTGATGAAACACAGAAATTGCATCGGGATTCAATGCAACAGTCACCATGCGCACTTTCCTCCATGGGAATAATGTCTCAATCAGTCTACGCTTTGATCGTTCCCTGCAAGACCAGTAGTAGTTTCCGATGCACATCTGGAGGCATTCTGTAATCTGTGGACTATCAAAGTGTTGATGAAACACAGAAATTGCATCCTGTATGAATACAACAGTCACCATGCGCACTTTCCTACATGGGAGTAATGTCTCAAACAGTCTACGCTTTGGTCGTTCCCTGTAAGACCAGTAGTAGTTTTCGATGCACATCTGGTGTCATTCTGTAATCTGTGGACTATCAGAGTGTTGATGAAACACAAAAATTGCATCGGGATTGAATACAACAGTCACGATGCGCACTTTCCTCCACAGGAGTAATGTCTCAAACAGTTTACGCTTTGATCGTTCCCTGGAAGACTAGCAGTAGTTTCCGATGCACACCTTGGGGCATTCTGTAATGTGTGGACTATCAGAGTGAAGATGAAACACAGAAGTTGCATCGGGATTGAATACAACATTCACCATGCGCAGTTTCCTCCATGGGAGTAATTTCTCAACAGTCTACAATTTGTTCGTTTCCTGGAGGACCAGTAGTAATTTCCGATGCACATCTGGAGGCATTCTGTAATCTGTGGACGATCAGAGTGTTGATGAAACACAGAAATTGCATCGGGATTGAATACAACAGTCACCATGCGCACTTCCCTCCATGGGGGTAACGTCTCAAACAGTTTACGCTTTGATCGTTCCCTTGAAGACCAGTAGTAGTTTCCGATGCACATCTGGAGGCATTCTGTAATCCGTGGACTATCAGAGTGTTAAAGAAACACACAAGTTACATCGGGATTGAATACAACAGTCACCATGTACACTTTCCTCCATGGGAGTAATATCTCAAACAGTCTACGATTTGATCGTTCCCTGCAAAACCAGTAGTAGTTTCCGATGCACATCTGGAGGCATTCTAAAATCTGTGGACCTTCAAAGTGTTGATGAAACACAGAAATTGCCACGGGATTGAATTCAACTGTCATCATACGCATTTTCCACCATGGGAGTAATGTCTCAAACAGTCTACGCTATGATCGTTCCCTGGAAGACCAGTAGTAGTTTCCGATGCACATCTGCTGTCATTCTGTAATGTGTGGACTATCAGAGTGTTGTTGAAACACAGAAATTGCATCGGGATTGTATACAACAGTCACCATGCGCAATTTTCCTCCATGGGAGTAATGTCTCAAACAGTCTACGCTTTGATCGTTCCCTGGAAGACGAGTAGTAGCTTCCGATGCACATCTAGAGGCATTCAGTAATCTGTGGACTATCAGAGCGTTGTTGAAACACAGAAATTGCTTCGGGATTGATTACAACAGTCACCATGCGCTCTTTCCTCAATGGGAGTAATGTCTCAAACAGTCTACGCTTTGATCGTTCACTGGAAAACCAGTAGTAGTTTCCGATGCCTATTTGGGGGCATTCTGTAATCTGTGAACTATCAGAGTGTTGATGAAACACATAAATTGCATCGAGATTGAATACACTAATCACCATGCGCACTTCCCCCCATGGGAGTAATGTCTCAAACAGTCTACGCCTTGATCGATTCCTGGAAGACCAGTATTAGTTTCCGATGAACATCTGGAGGCATTCTGTAATCTGTGGACCTTCAAAGTGTTGATGAAACACTGATATTGCATTGGGATTGAATACAACAGTCACCATGCGCACTTTCCTCCATGGGAGTAATGTCTCAAACAATCTACGCTTTGATCGTTGCCTGGAAGACTAGTAGTAGTTTCCGATGCACACCTTGGGGCATTCTGTAATGTGTGGACTATCAGAGTGTTGATGAAACACAGAAGTTGCATCGGGATTGAATACAACATTCACCATGCGCACTTTCCTCCATGGGAGTAATATCTCAAACAGTCTACAATTTGATTGTTTCCTGGAGGACCAGTCGTAATTTCCGATGCACATCTGGAGGCATTCTGTAATCTGTGGACAATCAGAGTGTTGATGAAATACAGAAATTGCATCGGGATTGAATACAACAGTCACCATGCGCACTTCCCTCCATGGGAGTAATGTCTCAAACAGTCTACGCTTTGATCGATTCCCAGAAGACCAGTAGTAGTTTCCAATGCACATCAGGAGGCATTCTGTAATCTGTGGACCTTCAAAGTGTTGATGAAACACTGAAATTGCATCGGGATTGAATACAACAGTCACCATGCGCACATTCCTCCATGGTAGTAATGTCTCCATCAGTCTACGCTTTGATCGTTCCCTGCAAGATCAGTAGTAGTTTCCGACGCACATCTGGAGGCATTCTGAAATCTGTGGACAATCAGAATGTTGATGAAACACAGAAATTACATCGGGATTGCATACAACAGGCACCATGCGCACTTTCCTCCATGGGAGTTATGACTCAAAGAGTTTACGCTTTGATCGTTCCCTGGAAGACCAGTAATAGTTTCCGATGCACATCTGATGGCATTCTGTAACATGTGGACTATCAAAGTGTTGATGAAACACAGAAATTGCATCGGGATTCAATGCAACAGTCACCATGCGCACTTTCCTCCATGGGAGTAATTTCTCAAACAGTCTACAATTTGATCGCTTCCTGGAGGACCAGTAGTAATTTCCGACGCACATCTGGAGGCATTCTGTAATCTGTGGACAATCAGACTGTTGATGAAACACAGAAATTGCATCGGGATTGAATACAACAGTCACCATGCGCACTTCCCTCCATGGGAGTAATGTCTCAAACAGTTTACGCTTTGATCGTTCCCTTGAAGACCAGTAGTAGTTTCCGATGCACATCTGGGGGCATTCTGTAATCCGTGGACTATCAGAGTGTTAAAGAAACACACAAGTTACATCGGGATTGAATACAACAGTCACCATGTACACTTTCCTTCATGGGAGTAATATCTCAAACAGTCTACGATTTGATCGTTCCCTGCAAAACCAGTAGTAGTTTCCGATGCACATCTGGAGGCATTCTGAAATCTGTGGACCTTCAAATTGTTGATGAAACACAGAAATTGCCTCTGGATTGAATTCAACAGTCATCATACGCATTTTCCTCCATGGGAGTAATGTCTCAAACAGTCTACGCTATGATCGTTCCCTGGAAGACCAGTAGTAGTTTCCGATGCACATCTGGTGTCATTCTGTAATGTGGGGACTATCAGAGTGTTGTTGAAACACAGAAATTGCATCGGGATTGTATACAACAGTCACCATGCGCAATTTTCCTCCATGGGAGTAATGTCTCAAACCGTCTACGTTTGATCGTTCCCTGGAAGACGAGTAGTAGCTTCCGATGCACATCTAGAGGCATTCTGTAATCTGTGGACTATCAGAGCGTTGTTGAAACACAGGATTTGCTTCGGGATTGAATACAACAGTCACCATGCGCACTTTCCTCAATGGGAGTAATGTCTCAAACAGTCTACGCTTTGATCGTTCCCTGGAAGGCCAGTAGTAGTTTCCGATGCCTATTTGGGGGCATTCTGTAATCTGTGAACTATCAGAGTGTTGTTGAAACACATAAATTGCATCGAGATTGAATACACTAGTCACCATGCGCACTTCCCCCCATGGGAGTAATGTCGCTAACAGTGTACGCCTTGATCGATTCCTGGAAGACCAGTATTAGTTTCCGATGCACATCTGGAGGCATTCTGTAATCTGTGGACCTTCAAAGTGTTGATGAAACACTGATATTGCATTGGGATTGAATACAACAGTCACCATGCGCACTTTCCTCCATGGGAGTAATGTCTCAAACAATCTACGCTTTGATCGCTGCCTGGAAGACCAGTAGTAGTTTCCAATGCACATCTGGTGGCCTTCTGTAATGTGTGGACTATCAGAGTGTTGATGAAACATAGAATTTGCATCGGGATTGAATACAACAGTCACCATGCGCACTTTCCTCCATGGCAGTAATGTCTCAAGCAGTGTACGCTTTGATCGTTCCCTGGAAGACGAGTAGTAGTTTCCGATGCACATCTGGTGTCATTCTGTAATGTGTGGACTATCAGAGTGTTGATGAAACACAGAAACTGCATCGGGAATGAATACAACAGTCACCATGCGCACTTTCCTCCATGGCAGTAATGTCTCAAGCAGTCTACGCTTTGATCGTTCCCTGGAAGACGAGTAGTAGTTTCCGATGCACATCTGGTGTCATTCTGTAATGTGTGGACTATCAGAGTGTTGATGAAACACAGAAATTGCATCGGGAATGAATACTACAGTCACCATGCGCACTTTACTCCATGGCAGTAATGTCTCAAAGTGTTTACGCTTTGATCGTTCCCTGGAAGACTAGTAGTAGTTTCCGATGCACATCTGTAGGCATTCTGAAATCTGTGGACTATCAGAGTGTTGATGAAACACAGACATTGCATCGGGATTAAATACAACAGTCACCATACGCGCTGTCCTCTGTGGGAGTAATGTCTCAAACAGTTTGCGCTTTGATCGTTCCCTGGAATACTAGTAGTAGTTTCCGATGCACACCTTGGGGCATTCTGTAATGTGTGGACAATCTGAGTGTTGATGAAACACAGAAGTTGCATCGGGATTGAATACAACATTCACCATGCGTACTTTCCTCCATGGGAGTAATTTCTCAAACAGTCTACGCTTTGATCGTTTCCTGGAGGACCAGTAGCAATTTCCGATGCACATCTGGAGGCATTCTGTAATCTGTGGACAATCAGAGTGTTGATGAAACACAGAAATTGAATCGGGATTGAATACAAAAGTCACCATGCGCACTTTCCTCCACGGGAGTAATGTCTCAAACAGTTTGCGCTTTGATCGTTCCCTGGAAGACTAGTAGTAGTTTCCGATGCACACCTTGGGGCATTCTGTAATGTGTGGACAATCTGAGTGTTGATGAAACACAGAAGTTGCATCGGGATTGAATACAACATTCACCCTGCGTACTTTCCTCCATGGGAGTAATTTCTCAAACAGTCTACGATTTGATCGTTCCCTGCAAAACCAGTAGTAGTTTCCGATGCACATCTGGAGGCATTCTGAAATCTGTGGACCTTCAAAGTGTTGATGAAACACAGAAATTGCCTCGGGATTGAATTCAACAGTCACCATGCGCACTTTCCTCCATGGGAGTAATGTCTCAAACAGTCTACGCTTTGATCGTTCCCTGGAAGACCAGTAGTAGTTTCTGATGCACATCTGGAGGCATTCTGAAATCTGTGGACTATCAGAGTGTTGATGAAACACAGAAATTGCATCGGGATTGTATACAACAGGCACCATTCGCACTTTCCTCCATGGGAGTAATGTTTCAAAGAGTTTACGATTTAATCGTTCCCTGGAAGACCAGTAGTAGTTTCCGATGCACAGCTGGGGGCATTCTGTAATGTTTGGACTATCAGAGTGTTAATGAAACACAGAGATTGCATCGGGATTGAATACAACAGTCACCATGCGCACTTTCCTCCATGGGAGTAATGTCTCAAACAATCTACGCTTTGATCGTTCCCTGGAAGACCAGTAGTAGTTTCCGATGCACATCTGGTGTCCTTCTGTAATGTGTGGACTAGCAGAGTGTTGTTGAAACACAGAAATTGCATCGGGATTGTATACAACAGTCACCATGCGCTATTTTCCTCCATGGGAGTATTGTCGCAAACAATCTACGCTTTGATCGTTCCCTGGAAGACGAGTAGTAGTTTCCGATGCACATCTGGAGGCATTCTGTAATCTGTGGACTATCAGAGTGTTGTTGAAACACAGAAATTGCATCGGGATTGAATACAACAGTCACCATGCGCACTTCCCTCCATGGGAGTAATGTCTCAAACAGTCTACGCTTTGATTGATTTCTGGAAGACCAGTAGTAGTTTCTTATGCCCATCGGGAGGCATTCTGTAATCTGTGGACCTTCAAAGTGTTGGTGAAACACTGAAATTGCATCGGGATTGAACACAACAGTCACCATGCGCACTTTCCTCCATGGGAGTAAAGTCTCAAACAATCTACGCTTAGTTCATTCCCTGGAAGACCAGTAGTAGTTTCCGATGCACATCTGTGGGCCTTCCGTAATGTGTGGTCTTCCAGAGTGTTGATGAAACACAGAAATTGCATCGGGATTGAATACAACAGTCACCATGCGCACTTTCTTCCATTGCAGTAATGTCTCAAACAATCTACGCTTTGATCTTTCCCTGGAAGACCAGTAGTAGTTTCGGATGCCAATCTGGTGTCATTCTGTAATGTGTGGACTATCAGAGTGTTGATGAAACACAGAAATTGCAACGGGATTGAATACAACAGTCACCATGCGCACTTAACTCCATTGGAGTAATGTTTCAAACAGTTTACGCTTTGATCGTTAACTGGATGACCAGAAGTAGATTCCGATGCACATCATGGGGCCTTCTGTAATGTGTGGACTATCAGAGTGTTGATGAAACACAGAAATTGCATCGGGATTGAATACAACAGTCACCATGCGCACTTTCCTCCGTGGGAGTAATGTCTCAAACAGTTTACGCTTTGATCGTTCGCTGGAAGACCAGTAGTAGTTTCCGATGAACATCTGGGGGCATTCTGTAATGTGTGGACTATCAGAGTGTTGTTGAAACAAATAAATTGCATCGGGATTGAATACAACAGTCACCATGCGCACTTTCCCCCATGGGAGTAATGTCTCAAACAGTCTACGATTTGATCGTTCCCTGCGAAACCAGTAGTAGTTTCCGATGCACATCTGGAGGCATTCCGAAATCTGTGGACCTTCAAAGTGTTGATGAAACACAGAAATTGCCTCGGGATTGAATACAACAGTCATCATACGCATTTTCCTCCATGGAAGTAATGTCTCAAACAGTCTACGCTTTGATCGTTCCATGGAAGACCAGTAGTAGTTTCCGATGCACATCTGGAGGCATTCTGTAATCTGTGGACTATCAGAGTGTTGATGAAACACAGAAATTGCATCGGGATTGTATACAACAGGCACCATGCGCACTTTCCTCCATGGGAGTAATGTCTCAAAGAGTTTACGATTTAATCGTTCCCTAGAAGACCAGTAGTAGTTTCCGATGCACATCTGGGGGCATTCTGTAATGTGTGGAATATCAGAGTGTTGATGAAACACAGAAATTGCATCGGGATTGAATACAACAGTCACCATGCGCAATTTACCTCCATGGGAGTAAAGTCTCAAACAGTCTACACTTTGATCGTTCCATGGAAGACCAGTAGAAGTTTGCGATGCACATCTGGGGGCATTCTGTAATGTGTGGACTATCAGAGTGTTGATGAAACCCAGAGATTGCATCGGGATTGAATACAACAGTCACCATGCGCACTTTCCTCCATGGGAGTAATGTCTCAAACAGTTTACGCTTTGATCGTTCCCTGGAAGACCAGTAATAGCTTCCGATGCACATCTGATGGCATTCTCTAACGTGTGGACTATCAGAGTGTTGATGAAACACAGAAATTGCATCGGGATTGAATGCTACAGTCACCATGCGCACTTTATTCCATGGGAGTAATGTCTCAAACAGTCTACGCTTTGATCGTTCACTGGAAGACCAGTAGTAGTTTCCGATGCACATCTGGTGTCATTCTGTAATCTGTGGATTATCAGAGTCTTGATGAATCACAAAAATTGCATCGGGATTGAATAAAACAGTCACCATGCGCACTTTCCTACTTGGGAGTAATGTCTCAAACAGTTTACGCTTTGATCGTTCCCTGGAAGCCTAGTAGTAGTTTCCGTTGCACACCTTGGGGCATTCTGTAATGTGTGGACTATCAGAGTGTTGATGAAACACAGAAATTGCATCGGGATTGAATACAACAGTCACCATGCGCACTTTCCTCCATGGGAGTAATTTCTCAAACAGTCTACGCTTTGATCGCTCCCTGGAGGACAAGTAGTAGTTTCCGATGCACATCTGGTGTCATTCTGTATTGTGTGGACAATCAGAGTGTTGATGAAACACAGAAATTGCATCGGGATTGAATACAACAGTCACCATGCTCACTTCCCTCTATGTGAGTAATGTCTCAAACAGTTTACGCTTTGATCGTACCCTCGAAGACCAGTAGTAGTTTCCGATGCACACCTGGAGGCATTCTGAAATCTGTGGAACTTCAAAGTGTTGATGAAATACAGAAATTACCTCTGGATTGAATACAACAGTCATCATTCGCATTTTCCTCCATGGGAGTAATGTCTCAAACAGTCTACGCTTTGATCGTTCCCTGGAAGTCCAGTAGTAGTTTCCGATGCACATCTGGTGTCATTCTGTAATGTGTGGACTATCAGAGTGTTGTTGAAACACAGAAAATGCATCGGGATTGTATACAACAGTCACCATGCGCAATTTGCCTCCATGGGAGTAATGTCTCAAACAATCTACGCTTTGATCGTTCCCTGGAAGACGAGTAGTAGTTTCCGATTCACATCTGAAGGCATTCTGTAATCTGTGGACTATTAGAGTGTTGTTGAAACACAGAAAGTGCATCGCGATTGAATACAACAGTCACCATGCGCACTTACCTCCATGGGAGTAATGTCTCTAACAGTCTACGCTTTGATTGTTCCCTGGAAGACCAGTAGTAGTTTCCGATGCCTTTCTGGGGGCATTCTGTAATCTGTGAACAATCAGGGTGTTGTTGAAACACATAAATTGCATCGGGATTGAATGCACTAGTCACCATGCGCACTTCCCTCCAAGGGAGTCTACTCTTTGATCGATTTCTGGAAGACCAGTAGTAGTTTCTTATGCACATCGGGAGGCATTCTGTAATCTGTGGACCTTCAAAGTGTTGATGAAACACTGAAATTGCATCGGGATTGAATACAATAGTCACCATGCGCACTTTCCTCCATGGGAGTAATGTCTCAAACAATCTACGCTTCGTTCGTTCCCTGGAAGACCAGTAGTAGTTTCCGATGCACATCTGTGGGCCTTCTGTAATGTGTGGACTATCAGAGTGTTGATGAAACACAGAAATGGCATCAGGATTGAAT